>NW_022680652.1:0-123695 GCF_009764315.1 Trachypithecus francoisi | reverse complement strand
GTGACAAAGGAAATATCCACAGAAAAAAGTCCAAAAGAAGCTTTCTGTGAAACTGCTTTGTGATGTGTGAACTCACCTCATGGAGTTACCCCATTCTTTTCATTAAGAAGTTTGCTAACACTTTTATTGATTAATCTGCTATGGGATATTGTGGAGCACATTGATTAATACAGTGAAAAAGGAAATATCCTCAGATAAAAACTAGAAAGAGGTTTTCTGAGAAACATCTTTGTGATATGTGAATTCATGTCACAGAGTTACACCATACTTTTCATGTAATAGTTTGGTAGCACTGTTTTCAGGGAATCTGAGAAGGGATATTTTGAGTCACATTGAAGCCTGCGGTGACAAGGAAATAACGTCAATTAAAAACTAGAAAGAAGATTTCTGAGAAACCACTTCATCCTGTGTGAATTCATCTCACAGAGTTACACTGTTATTTTCATTGGGCAGTTTCATAACACTGTTTTCATGGAATCTGCAAAAGGATGTTTGGGAGAGCATTGAAGCCTATGGTGACACAGGAAATATCCTCCGACAAAAAACAAAAAGAAGCTTTCTGGGAAACTGTTTTGTGATGTGTGAATTCATCTCACAGATTTACAACATTCTTTTTATGGAGCAGTATGCTAACACCATTTTCGTCGAAGCTGCAAGGGGATATTTGTGAGCACTTTGAGACCTATGGTGAAAAAGTAAATATCCTCACATAAAAACTAGAAAGAAGCTTTCTCAAAAACTGCTTTCTGATGTGTAAGTTAATCTCACAGAGTTACACTGTTCTTTTCATTGAGCAGTTTGCTAACACTGTTTTCTTGAGATCTGCAATGGGATATTTAGGAGCGCATTGAAGCTTATGTTGATAGGAAAATATCCTCATATAAAAACTAGAAAGAAGCTCTCTGAGAAACTGCTTTGTGATGTGCTAATTCATCTCACAGGGTTACATAATCATTTTCATGGATCAGTTTTGTATCTCTGTTTTTGTGGAATCTGAGAAGGGTTATTTTGGATCACATTGGAGCCTTTGGTGACTAATGAAATATACTCAGATAAAAACAAAAAGAAGCTTTCTGAGAAAGTTCTTTGTGATGTGTGAGTTCATCTCACTGAGTTCCACCTTTCTTTTCATGGAGCAGTTTGCCAAAACTGCTTCTTGGAATTTGCAAAGGGATATTTGAGAGTGCCATGAGGCCTATGGTGAAAATAGAAACATCCTCCCCAAAAAACTAGAAAGAAGTTGTATGAGAAACTGCTTTGTTATGGGTGAATTCATCTCAGAGTTACACCTTTCTTTTCATTGTGCAGTATGGTAGCACTCTTTTGCAAGAATCTACAAAGGGATTTTTGGGAGCTCATAGAGGCTGATGGTGAAAAAGGAAATATCTTCAAATAAAAACTGGAGAGAAGGTTTTGAGAAACTGTTTTGTGATGTGTGCAATCATCTCATAGAGTTAAACCATATTTTTGATTGACCAATTTGGTATCACTGTTTTTGTGGTGTCTGAGAAGGGATATTTGGAAATGCTTTGAGGCTGATGGTGTAAAAGTTAATATGCTGCACAGATGAAAGGTAGAAAGGAGCCTTCTGATAAATTTCTTTGTGATGGGTGAATTCATCTCCCATAGGTAAACCATTCTTTTCATTGAGCAGTTTGCTAACTCTGTTTTTGTGGAATCTACAAAGGGATATTCGAAGAACAGAGAAGCCTATGATGAAAAAGGAAATACCCTCAGATAAAAACTGGAAAGAAGCTTTCTGAGAGAGTGTTTTGTGATGGGTGAATTCATTTCGCAGGGTTAAATCTTTCTTTCCATGGAGCAGTTTGGTAACACTGTTTTTGTGGAATCTGTAATGTGATATTTGGGAACACATAGAGTCCTAAGGTGAAAGAAGAAAATTCTCCAGGTAAAAACTGGAGAGAAGCTTTCAGAGATTTGTGATTTTTTCATTCATCTCATAGAGGTAAACGTTTCTATTGAGAGAACACTTTAGCATCACTGTTTTTGTGGTGTTTGAAAAGGGATATTTGGGAGTACATTGAAGCCTATGGCTTAAAAGGAAATATCCATATATAAAAACTAGAAAGAAGCCTTCTGAGAAACTCCTTTGTGATGTGAGAATTCATCTCACTGAGTTACACCATTCTTTTCATGGAGCAGTTTTCTAAAACTATTTTCTTGGAACTGTAATGGGATATTTCAGAGAGCATTAATGCTTATTGTGACAAATTAAATAATATATAAAAACTAGAAAGAAATTTCTGAGAAACCACATTGTGATGTTATAATTCATCCCACAGAGGTACACGACTCTTTCCATGGAGCAGTTTACTAGTAGTGTTTCTGGGGAATCTCAGAAGGGATATTTTGGATTGCATTGAATCCTAAGGTAACAAACGAAATATCCTCATATGAAAACTGGAAAGAATCTCTCTGAGAAACTGCTTTGTGATGTGTTAGTTCATCTCACAGAGTTACACCCATTACTTTTCTTGGAGCACTTTGCCATCACTGTTTTTGTGGAATATGCAAAGGGATATTTGGGAGCGCATTGAGGCCTGTAGTGAAAAAGGGACTATCCTCAGATAAAAACTAGAAACAAGCTTTCTGAGAAACTACTTTGTGAGGTGTGAATTCATCTCACAGAGTTACACCATTCTTTCAATGGAGCAGTTTGGTAGCACCGTTTTCGGGAAATCTGAGAAGGGATATTTTGAATCACATTGAAGCCTATGGTGACAAAGGAAATATCCTCAGATGAAAACTAGAAAGAAGCTATCTGAGAAACTTCTATGTGATGCGTGAATTCAACTCACAAGGTTACACCTTTCTTTTCATGGAGCAGTTTGCTAACACTGTTTTTGTGGTATATGCAAAGGGATATTTAGGAGAGTATTGGGTCCTACGGTGAAAAAGGAAATATCCTCAGATAAAAACACGAAAGAAGTTTTCTGAGAAACTTGTTTATGATGTGTTAATTCATCTCACAGAGTTACATGATTCCTTCCCTGAATCAATTTGGTAGCACTGATATTGAGAAATCTGAGAAGGAATATTTTGGATAGCATAGAAGCCTATGGTGACAAAGGAAATATCCTCAGATAAAAACTAGAAGGAGGCTTTCTGAGAAAGTTCTTTATGATGTGTGAATTCATCTCATGGAGTTACACCTTCCTTTTCATGGAACATGTTGCTAACATTGTTTTCTTGGAATCTGCAAAGGGATATTTGGGAGTGCATTGAGGCCTATAGTGAAAAGGTAAATATCCTCACATAAAAACTAGAAAGAAGCTTTCTGAGAAACTTGTTTCTAATGTGTGAACTCACCTCACAGAGATACAACTTTCTTTTCATGGAACAGTTTTCCAACACCGTTTTTGGGGAATTTGAGAAGGGATATTTTGAATTGCACTGACGCATACGGTGACAAAGAAAATATCCTCAGATAGTAACTAGAAAGAAGCTTTCTGAGACACTGCTTTATGACATGTGAATACATCTCACAGAGTAACACTGTTCTTTTCATCAAGCAGTTTGCTAACACTGTTTTCTTGGAATCTGCAATGGGATATTTTGGAGCATCTTGAAGCTTATGGTGACAAAGAAAATGTTCTCATGTAAAAACTAGAAAGAAGCATTCTGAGAAACGGTTTTGTGATGTGCTAATTCATCTCACAAGGTTACATGATTCTTTTCATGTAGACGTTTGGTAGCACTGTTTTTGGGGAATCTGAGATGGGATATTTTGGATCGCATTAAAGCCTATGGTTACTAAGGAAATATCCTCAGATAAAAATAAGAAAGAAGTTTTCTGAGAAAGTTCTTTGTGATGTGCGATTTCATCTCACAGAGTTACAACTTTCTTTCTATGGAACAATTTGCTAACACTGTTTTCATGGAATCTGTAATAGGATACTTAGGAGCGCATTGAGGCCTATGGTGACAAGGAAATATCCTCAGATAAAAACCGAAAAGAAACATTCTGAGAACTACTTTGTGATGTGTGAATTCATGTCACAGAGTTACACCCGTTACTTTTCTTGGAGCACTTTGCCATCACTGTTTTCGTGGAATATGCAAAGGGATATTGGGAGCGCATTGAGGCCTGTAGTGAAAAAGCGAATATGCTCAGATAAAAACTAGAAACAAGCTTTCTGAGAAACGACTTTGTGAGGTGTGAATTCATCTCACAGAGTTACACCATTCTTTCAATGGACCAGTTTGGTAGCATGGTTTTGGGGGAATCTGAGAAGGGATATTTTGGAATGCATTGAAGTCTTTGGTGACAAAGGAATTATCATCAGATAAAAACTAGAAAGAAGCTATCTGAGTAACTTCTATGTGATGCGTGAATTCAACTCACAAGGTTACACCTTTCTTTTCATGGAGCAGTTTGGTAACACTGTTTTTGTGGACTATGCAAAGGGATATTTGGGAGCGATTTGATTCCTATGGTGAAAAAGCAGATATCCTCACATAAAAACTAAACAGAAGCTTTCTGAGAAATTTGCTTATGTTGTGTTAATTCATCTCACAGAGTTACATGATTCCTTTCCTGGATCAATTTGGTAGCACTGATATTCAGAAATCTGAGAAGGAATATTTTGGATAGCATAGAAGCTTACGGTGACAAAGGAAATATCCTCAGATAAAAACTAGAAGGAGGCTTTCTGAGAAAGTTCTTTATGATGTGTGAATTCATCTCATGGAGATACACCTTTCTTTTCATGAAATATGTTGCTACCATTGTTTTCTTGGAATCTGCAAAAGGATATTTGGGAGTGCATTGAGGCCTATAGTGAAAAGGTAAATATCCTCAGATAAAAACTAGAAAGAAGCTTTCTGAGAAACTTGTTTCTGATGTGTGAACTCATCTCACAGAGATACAACTTTCTTTTCATGGAGCAGTTTTCTAACACCATTTTGGGGGAATTTGAGAAGGGATATTTTGAATTGCATTGAAGCATACAGTGACAAAGAAAATATCCTCAGGTAGTACCTAGAAAGAAGCTTTCTGAGACACTGCTTTGTGACATGTGAATACATCTCACAGAGTTACACTGTTCTTTTCATCAATCAGTTTGCTAACACTGCTTTCTTGGAATCTGCAATGGGATATTTTGGAGGGCCTTGAAGCTTATGGTGACAAAGGAAATGTTCTCATGTAAAAACTAGAAAGAAGCATTCTGAGAAACGGTTTTGTGATGTGCTAATTCATCTCACAAGGTTACATGATTCTTTTCATGTAGACGTTTGGTAGCACTGTTTTTGGGGAATCTGAGATGGAATATTTTGGATCGCATTGAAGCCTATGGTTGCTAAGGAAATATCCTCAGATAAAAATAATAAAGAAGTTTTCTGAGAAAGTTATTTGTGATGTGTGATTTCATCTCACAGAGTTACAACTTTCTTTCTATGGAGCAATTTGCTAACACTGTTTTCATGGAATCTGTAATAGGATACTTGGGAGCGCATTGAAGCCTATGGTGACAAGGGAAATATCCTCAGATAAAAACCGAAAAGAAACATTCTGAGAAACTACTTTGTGATGTGTGAATTCATGTCACAGAGTTACACCGTTCTTTTCATGGAGCAGTATGCTATCACTGTTTTCGTGGAATCTCCTGTAGAATATTTTGGCATGCATTGAAGCCTGTGGTGAAATATGAAATATATTCAAATAATAACTAGAAAATAGCTTTCTGAGAAAGTGCTTAGTGATGTGTGAACTCATCTCACACAGTTACACTGCTCTTTTCATTGAGCAGTAGATTAACACTGTTTTCATGAAATCTACAAAGGGATATTTTGAATCACATTGAAGCCTATTGTGACAAAGGAAATATCCTCAGATAAAAACCAGAAAGAAGCTTTCGAGGAAACTTCTTTGTGATGTGTGAATTCATCATACAGAGATACACTTTTCTCTTGTAGCAGTTTGCTAAAACTGTTTTCATGGAATCTGGAAAGGGATATTTGGGAGCACATTGAGGACTACAGAGAAAAAGGAAATATATTCAGATAAAAACTAGAAAGAAATTGTCTGAGAAACTGCTTTGTGATGTGTGAATTCATCTCACAGAGTTACACTGTACTTTTCCTTGGGCAGTCTGATAACACTGGTTTTGGGGAATGTGTACTAGGATACTTGGGAGCACATTGAAGCATATGGACAAAGGAAATATCCTCAGATAAAAACTGAAAAGAAGCTTTCTGAGAAACTTCTTTGTGATGTGTGAATTCATCTCACAGAGTTACACTGTTGTTTTCATTGAACAGTATGCTAAAACTGTTTTCTTGGAATCTGCAATAGGATATTTTGGGGTGCATTGAAGCCTATGATGAAAAAAGAAATATCCTCAAATAATAACTAGAACATAGCTTCCTGAGAAACTGCTTAGTGATGTGTGAATTCATCCCACAGAGTTACACTGTTGTTTTCATTGAGCAGTAGGTTAACACTGTCATCTTGTAATCTGCAAAGGAGTATCTCAGAGCACATTGAAGCTTATGATGACATAGGAAATATCCTCATATAATAACTAGAAAGAAGCTTTCTGAGAAGCTGCTTTGTGATGTGTTAAATCATCTAACAGAATTACACGATTCTTTTCATTGAGGAGTTTGGTAGCATTGTTTTTGGGGAATCTGAGAAGGGATATCTTGGATCGCTTTGAAGCCTATGGTGACAAAGGATATATCTTCAGATAAAAACTAGAAAGAAGATTTCTGAGGACCTTCTTTGGGATGCTTAAATTTGTCTCACAGAGTTACACCTTTCTCTCCATGGAGCAGTTTGTTAACAGTGATTTCATGAAATCTGCAAAGGGATATTTAGGAGCACATTGATGCCTATAGTGTAAAAGGAATATCCTCAGATAAAAACTAGAAAGAAGCTTTCTGAGAAACTGCTTTGTGATGTTTTAAATCATCTAACAGAATTACACGATTCTTTTCATTGAGGAGTTTGGTAGCATTGTTTTTGGGGAATCTGAGAAGGGATATCTTGGATCGCTTTGAAGCCTATGGTGACAAAGGATATATCTTCAGATAAAAACTAGAAAGAAGATTTCTGAGGACCTTCTTTGGGATGCTTAAATTTGTCTCACAGAGTTACACCTTTCTCTCCATGGAGCAGTTTGTTAACAGTGATTTCATGAAATCTGCAAAGGGATATTTAGGAGCACATTGATGCCTATAGTGTAAAAGGAATATCCTCAGATAAAAACCAGAAAGTAGCTTTCTGAGAAACTGCTTTGTGATGTTTTAAATCATCTAACAGAATTACACGATTCTTTTCATTGAGGAGTTTGGTAGCATTGTTTTTGGGGAATCTGAGAAGGGATATCTTGGATCGCTTTGAAGCCTATGGTGACAAAGGATATATCTTCAGATAAAAACTAGAAAGAAGATTTCTGAGGACCTTCTTTGGGATGCTTAAATTTGTCTCACAGAGTAACACTTTTCTCTCCATGGAGCAGTTTGTTAACAGTGATTTCATGAAATCTGCAAAGGGATATTTAGGAGCACATTGATGCCTATAGTGTAAAAGGAAATATCCTCAGATAAAAACCAGAAAGTAGCTTTCTGAGAAACTGTTCTATGATGTGTGAATTCATCTCACAGAGATACATTGTTCTTTTCATTGAACAGTTTGCTAACACTGTTTTCTTAGAATATGCAATGGGATATTTCGGAGTACATTGAAGCTTATGGGGAAAAAGGAAATATCCTCAGACAAAAACCAGAAAGAAGATTTCTGAGAAACTACTTTGTGATATGTTGATTCAACTCACAGAATTACATGATTCTTTTCATTGATTAGTTTGGTAGCTCTGTTTTTCGGGAATCTGAGAATGGATATTTTGGATTGCATTGAAGCCTACTTTGAGAAAAGAAATATTCTCAGATAAAAACTAGAAAGAAGCTGTCTCAGAAGCTGCTGTGTGACGTGTGAATTCATCTCGCAGAGTTACACCTTTCTTTTCACGGAGCAGTTTTCTGACATTGTTTTTGTGGAATCTGCAAAGGCATACTTGGGAGCGCATTGACATGTATAGTGAAAAGGGAAAAATCCTCATTTAAAAATGAGAAAGAAGTTGTCTGAGAAACTACTTTGTGATGTTTGAATTCATCTCACAGAGTTACACTGTTCTATTCATTGAACAGTTTCATAACACTGTTTTTGTCAAATCTGCCATATTATATTTGGGAACGCATTGAAGTCTATGGTGACAAAGGAAATATCCTCAGATAAAAATCAAAAAGAAGTGTTCTGAGGAACTGCTTGGTGATGTGTGAATTCATCTCATGGAATCACACTGTTCTTTTCATTGAGCAGTTTGTGAACACAGTTTTCTTGGAATCTGCAATGGGATATTTCCAAGTGCATTGAAGCTTACAGTTACAAAGGACATACTCTCAGATAAAACCAAAAAGAAACTTTCTGAGAAACTGCTTTGTGACTTGTGAATTCATCTCACAGTGTTACATGATCCTTTTCATGGATCAGTTAGGTAGCGCTCCTTTTCGGGAATCTGAGAAGGGATATTTTGGATCGCATACAAGCCTATGGTGAGAAAGGAAATATCCTCAGAAAAATATAAGAAAGAAGCTTTCTGAGAAACTCCTTTGTGAAGTGTAAATTCAGCTCACCGAGTTACAACGTTCTTTTCATGGAGGAGTTTCCTAACACTCTTTTTGTGGAATCTGCAAAGGGATATTTATGAGAACAGTGAGTACTATGGTTAAAAAGGACATATCCTGTGATACAAACTAGAAAGAGGCTTTCTGAGAAACTTCTTTGTCATGTGTAATTTCATCTCAAAGTGTTACACCATTCTCTTTGGGGAGCAGTTTACTAGCACTGTTTTCTTGGAATTTGTAATGTGATATTTCAGAGCCCATTGAATCTTGTGGTGACGAGGGATATATCTTCATATAAAAACTAGAAAGATGCTTTCTGATAAACTGATTTGTGAGGTGTTAATTAATCTCACAGGGTTACATGAAACACAGGGTTACATGATTCTTTTCATGGAACTGTTTGGTAGCACTGTTTTTTGGGAATCTGAGAAGGGATATTTTGGATTGCATTGAAGCCTATTGTGACAAAGGAAATATCCTCAGATAAAACTAGAAAGAAGCTGTCTGAGAAACTGCTTTGTGTTTGGACAAATGGAGGCAAGATGGCGCAGTTCCGGGTTCTTCATCGTCAACTTTCCCGCACCCGGGAAAGACACGGGTCGACGGCGCAGGCGCAACCTGACCTCCGACGGAGAAGAACCGGAACCCGCCTAGCCACGCCTACTGCCCCACCTCCAACCCGCCTATGTCCCGCCCACTGCCCTCCCACCCAGGCCCAGGACATAAAAGCCACTCCCGGCGGGCACGCGGTGCAAAGTTCCTCGGCCCCTCCTCGTGCGCGGGGCCCAGGAACCTCGTCCGAGAATGCCGGAGCGAGCTTCCTCGGCCCCTCCTCATATGCGGGACCCAGGAACCTCGTTCGAGAGCGCCGGAGCGAACTTCCTCGGCCCCTCCTCATACGCGGGACCCAGGAACCTCCTCCGAGAACGCCGGAGCGAACTTCCTTGGCCCCTCCTCGTACGCGGGACCCAGGAACCTCGTCCGAGAACGCCAGTGTGAACTTCCTTGGCCCCTGCTCCTGTGCGGACTTAGGAACCTCGCCCAAGAATGCTGGAGCAACTTCGTCAGCCTCCACCGCCAGAGACCAGTGAACCTCACTCCCCCCTTCACATTGGCTTGTAAATAAAGTTTTTTTTTGCCTTGCCTACTTGCCTTTTCTCTGGCAATTGCTCTGGGGGTCGCATTAAAGCAAATCACTTTGTGATGTGTGAACTCATCTCACAGAGTTACACTGTTCTTTTCATTGAGGAATTTGATAACAATGATTTCGTGGAATCTGCCATATTATATTTGGGAGCCCATTGAAGCCTATGGTGACAAAGGATAAAAATAGATATAAAATAGAAAGATGAAAAATATCTTCAAATAAAAATAGAAAGAAACTTTCTGAAAAATTTCTTTGTGATAGATGAATTCACCACACAGAGTTACACATTGGCTTTCTTTCTGCAGCTTGGTAGCACTGTTTTATGGAATCTGCAAAGGGATATTTGAGAGCTCCTAGAGGCCTACGGTGAAAAAGGAAATAACTTCAGATAAAAACTGGAGAGAAGCATTTCGAGAAACGATTTTGTGATGTGTGTATTCATCTCATAGAGTTTAACCTTTTTGTTCATTGAATAGTTCAGCATCACTGTTTTTAAGGTATCTGAGAGGAGATATTTGGGAGTGCATTAAAGCCAGTGTTGAAAAAGGATATATCTTCAGATGTAAACTATAAAGAAGCTTTCTGAGAAACTGCTTTGTGATGTGTGAATTCATCTCACAGAGGTACACTTTTCCTTTCATGGAGCAGTTTGCTGACACAGTTTTTGTGAAATCTGCAAAGTGATATTTGGGAGCACATTGAGACATAGAGTGAAACAGGAAATACCCTCATATAAAAACGAAAAAGAAGCTTTCTGAGAAACTGCTTTTTAATGTGTGAATTCAACTCACAGAGATACACTGTTCTTTACATTAATGAGTGTGCTAACACTGTTTTCTTGGAATCCACAGTGGGATATTTTGGAGTGCATTGAAGCTTAGGGTGACAAAGGAAATATCCTCTGATAAAAACTAGAAAGACGCTTTCTGAGAAAGTTGCTTTGATTTGTGAATTTATGTCACAGAGTTTTACCTTTCTTTTTTTCATGTAGTAGTTTGCTAACACCATTTCTCTGGAATCTGCAAAGGGATATTTGGGGGCGCAATGAGGAATATGGTGAAAAAGCAAATATCCTCAGATATTAACTAGAAAGTAGGTTTCTGAGAAACTCCTTTGTGATGTGTGAATTCATACCACAGTGTTACACTGCTGTTATCATTGAGCAGTTTGCTTACTCTCTTTTTTGGGTCTGCAATGGGATATTTCTGAGCACACTGCAGCTTATAACGACAAAGGAAATATCGTCATATAAAAACTAGAAAAAAACTTTCTCATAAACCACGTTGTGATATATTAATTCATCTCACAGAGCTACATGATTCTTTTCATGGATCAGTTTGGTAGCACTGTTTTTGGGGAGTCTGAGAAGGGATATTTTGGATCGCATTAAATCCTATTGTGGCAAAGGAAATATCTTCATATAGAAACTAGAAAGAAGCTTTCTGAGAAAACTCTTCATCATGTGTGAATTCATCTCACTGAGTTACACATTTCTTTTCATGGAGCAGTTTTCCAGCACTGTTTTTGTGTATTCTGCCAAGGGATATTTAGTAGCACCTTGAGGCCTATGTTGAAAAAGCAAATATCCTCAGATAATATCTAGGAGGAAGCTTACGGAGAGAGTGCTTTGTGATGTGTGAACTAATCTTACAGATATAAAATGTTGTTTTCATTGAGAAGTTTGCTAACACTGTTTTCTTGGGGTCTCCAAAGGGATATTTTGGAGCACATTGAAGCTTGTATTGACAAAGGAACTATCCTCAGAGAAATACTAGAAAGAAACTTTCTGAGAAACTGCTTTGTGATTCGTAAATTCATCTCAAGAGTTACACGAATCTTCTCATGGAGCAGTTTTGTAGCACCGTTTTTGGGGAATCTGAGAGGGGATATTTTGTTTCAGATTGAAGCCTACAGTGACAAAGGGAACATCTTCAGGCAAAAATTAGAAAGAAGCTTTGTGAGAAAGTCCTTTGTGATGTGTGAATTCATCTCACAGAGTTACACCTATCTTTTCATGAAGAAGTTTGCTAACATTGTTTTCGTGGAATATGCAAAGGAATATTTTGGAGCACACTGAGGATTAGTGTGAAAAAGTAAATAATCTCAGATAAAAACTAGAAGGAAGCTTTCTGAGAAAGTACTTTGTGATGTGTGAATTCATCTCACAGAATTACACAATTCTTTGATAACAGTTTGATAACATTGGTTTCATGGGATCTGCAGTAGGATATTTGGGAGCGCATTGAAGCCTATTGTGACAAAGGAACTATTCTCAGATAAAAACCAAAAAGAAGCTTTCTGTGAAATGGCTTTGTGACGTGTGAATTCACCTCAGAGAGTTACACTGTTCTTTTAATTGAGAAGTTTGTTAAGAATTTTTTCTTTTATTCTACAGTGGAATATTCAAGAACACCTTGAGGAATATGGTGAAAATGGATATATCCTCAGATTAAAACTAGAAAGGATTTTCTGAGAAACAGCATTGTGATATAGGACTTCATCTCAGAGAGTTACACCTTTCTTTACATGGAACATTTTGCTAACACTTTTTGTGGAATCTTCAAAGGGATATTTGAGAGCACATTGAAGTCTATAGTGAAAAAGGAAATATCCTCAGAAAAAAAGTAGAAAGAATCTTTCTGAGGCACTGCCTTGTGATGTGTGAATTTATCTCCTGTAGTTCCACCTTTCTTTTCACTGAGCAGTTTGCTACCACTGTTTTCATGGAATCTGCAATAGAATATTTAGGAGCGCATTGAAACTTATGGAGACAAACGAAATATCCTCAGAAAAAAACTAAAAGTAAGCTTCTGATAAACTATTTTGTGATGTGTGAATTCACTCACAGAGATACACTGTTGTTTTCATTGAACAATTTGCTAAAACTGATTTCTGAGAATCTGAAATGGGATATTTCGGAGTGCATTGACACTTATGGTAACAAAGGAAATATCATCATATAAAAACTGGAAAGAATCTTTCTGAGAAAACACATTCTGATGTGTTATTTCATCTCAGAGAGTTACACGATTCTTTTCATGGATCAGTTTCATAGTACCATTGTGGGGAATCTGAGAAGGAATAATTTCGAACACATTGAAGCCTTTGGTGACAAAGGAAATACCCACCTTTGTGATTTGTGAATTCATCTCACAGGGTTACATGATACCCTTCATTAACAGTTTGTTAGCACTGCTTTTGGGGAAACTAAGAAAGGGTATTTGGGATTACATTGAAGCCTATTGTGACAAAGGAATTATCATCAGATAAAAGGTAGAAGGAAGCTGTCTGAAAAACAGCTTTGTGATGTGTGAATTCATCTCACAGAATTACACTGTTCTTTTCATTGAGCAGTTTACTAACACTGTTTTCTTGGAATCTGCAATGTGATATATCAGAGTGCATTGAAGCTTATGATGACAAAGAAATATTCTCAGACAGAAACCAAAAAGAACCTTTCTGAAAAACCACTTTGTGATGTGTAAATTCATCTCAGAGATTTACATATTTCTTTTCATGGAGCCGTTTGCTAACACTGTTTTCACGGGATCTTCAAAGGAATATTCACTAGTGCCTTGAGGCAAATGGTGAAAAAGGAAATATCTTCAGACAAAAACTAGAAAGAACCGTTCTGAGTGACTGTTTTGTGATTTGTGAATTCATCTCACAGAGTTACATGATTGTTTTCATGGAGAAGTTTGGTAGCACTGTTTTTAGGAAATCTGAGAGGGGATATTTTGGATCCCATTCCAGCCTATGGTATCAAAGGAAATATCCTTAAATAAAATCTAGAAAGACACTTTTGGGGAAACCTTTTTGTGATGTGTGAATTCATCCCACAGAGTTACACCGTTATTTTCATTGAGAAGTTTGCTAACACTTTTTTCGTGGAATCCACAGTGGTATATTCTCTTGCACCTTGAGTCAAATGGTGAAAAAGAAAATATCCTCATATAAAAACTAGAACGAAGATTTCTGAAAACCGACTTTCTGATGTGTGATTTCATCTCATGGAATTACACCATTCTATTCATAGAGCAGTTTGATAGCACTGTTTTTGGGGATTCTGAGAAGGGATATTTTGGATCTTACTGAAGCCTAGGGTGACAAAGGAAATATCCTCAGATAAAAAGTAGACAGAAGCTTTCTGAGAAACTGCTTTGTGATTCATGAATTTATCTCACAAAGTTACACTATTCTTTAAATGGGGGAGTTTGCTAACACTGTGTTCATGGAATCTGTAAAGGGAGATTTGGGAGCGTGTTGAGACCTAAGGTGAAAAAGGAAATATCCCCAGATAAAAACTAGATAAAAGCTTTCTGAGAAACTGTTTGTGATGTGTGATTTCAGCTCACAGACTTACACTTTTCTTTGCATTGAGCAGTTTGCTTACACTGTTGACTTGGAGTCCACAGTCTGATATTTTGGAGCACATTGAAGCTTATGACAACAAAGGATAAATCCTCATATAAAAACTAGAAAGTATCTTTCTGAGAAACCTCTTTCTGAAGTGTTAGTTCATCTCTCAGAGTTGTACAATTCTTTTCATGGAGTAATTTGGTAGCACTGTTTTTGGGGAATCTGAGACGGGATATTTTGGACCGCATTGAACCTTAGGTTTACAAAGGAAATACTCCCAGATAAAAACTAGAAAGAAGTTTTCTGTGAAAGTCTCTGTGATATGTGAACTTATCTCAGAGAGTTAGATTGTTCTTTTCATGGAGCCATATGCTAACACTGTTTTCATGGAATCTGAAAAGTGATATTTGGCAGTGCTTTGAGGTCTATTGTGAAAAAGGAAATATCCTCGGGTAAAAACTAGAAAGAATCTTTCTGAGAAACTGCTTTGTGATGTGTTAATTCATCTCACGGTGTTGCATGATCCTTTTTATGGATCAGTTTGGTAGCACTCATTTTGGGGAATCTGAGAAGGAATATTTTGTTTTGCATTGAAGACTGTGGTGACAAAGGAAATATCCTCAGATAAAAAATAAAAAGAAGTTTTCTGAGAAAGATTTTTTCTGATGTGTTAGTTCATCTCATAGAGGTACATTTTCATTTTCATGGAGCAGTTTGCTAACAATGTTTTCCTGGAATCTGCAAAGGGATATTTGGGAACACATTGAGACCTATGGTGGAAAAGGAAATATTTTCAGATAAAAACTAGGAAGAATTTTTCTGAGAAACTGCTTTGTGATGTCTGAGTTCATCTCACAGAGTTACACCATTCTTTTCATGAAGAAGTTTGATAGCACTATTTTGGGGAATCTGAGAAGGGATACTTTGGATCACATTGAAGTCTACGGTGACAAAGGAAATATCCTCAGATAAAAATTAGAGAGATTTCTGAGAAACTTCTTTTTGATGTGTGAATTTATCTCACAGAGGTACACCGGTATTTTCATTGAGAGGTTTGCTAACACTTTTCTCGTGGAATCTGCAATGGGATATTCCAGGGTGCCTTGAGGAATATGGTGAAAAGGGAAATATCATCAGATAAAAACTGGAAACAAGCTTTCTGAGAAACAGCTTTGTGATGTGTAAATTCATCTCACAGACTTACACTTTTCTTTGCATTGAGCAGTTTGCTTACACTGTTTTCTTGGAAGCTGCATTCTGATATTTCAGAGTGCATTGAAGCTTATGGAGACAAATGAAATATCCTCATATAAAAACTAGAAAGAAGCTTTCTGAGAGACTGCTTTGTGATGTGTGAATTCATTTTACAGAGTTTTACTGTTCTTTTCGTTGAGAAGTTTGCTAACACTTTTTCCGAAAAATCTGCAATGGGATATTCAGGAGCACATGTAGGAATATGGTGAAAAAGGAAATATCCTCAGAAAAAACTAGGAAGATGTCTTCTGAGAAACAGCTTTGTGATATGTGAATTCATCTCACAGAGTTACACCAATCTACTCATGGAACAGTTTGGAAGCACTCTTTTTGGGGAATCTGATAAGGGATATTTTGTATCACATTGAAGCCTATGGTGATAAAGGAAATATCCTGAGATAAAATCTAGAAAGAAACTTTGTGAGAAACAACTTTTTGATGTGTGAATTTATTTCACAGAGTTTCATGACTCTTTTCATAGATCAGTTTGGTAGCACTGTTTTTAGGAAATCTGAGAAGGGATATTTTGGATTGCATTGAAGCCTGTGGTGACAAAGGAAATATCTTCAGATAAGAACTAAAAGAACTTTCTGAGAAACTGCTTTGTGATGTGTGAATTTGTCGCAGAGAGTTACACTGTTATTTTAATTGAGAAGTTTGCTAACACTATTATCGTGGCATCTGCGAAGGGATATTCGCTAGCTCATTGAGGCCTATGATGACAAAGGAAATACCCTCATATATAAACGAGAAAGAAGCTTTCCAAGAAACTGCTTTGTGCTGTGTGAATTCATCTCACAGACTTACACTGTTCTTTTCTTTCAGCAGTTTGCTAATACTGTTTTCTTGCAATCTGCATAGGGATATTTCAGAGGGCATTCAAACTTATGGTAACAAAGGATATATCCTCATATAGAAACTAGAGGAAATATCCTCAAAAACACAAAGGAAACATCGCCATATAAAAATGCTTTGTGATGGGTTAATTAATCTCACAGAGTTACACGATTCATTTTATAGAGCAGTTTTGTAGCACTGTTTTTTAGGAATCTGAGAAGGGATATTTTTGATCACATTGAAGCCTATGATGACAAAGGAAATATCCTCAGATGAAAACTAGAAAGAAGCTTTCTGAGAGACTGCTTAGTGATGTGTGAATTAGTCTCACAGAGTTACACTCTTCTTTTCATTGAGCAGTTTGCTAACACTATATTCTTGGAATCTGCAAAGGGATAGCTCAGATCACATTGAAGATTATGGTGACAAAGGAAATATTCTCATATATAAATTAGAAAAAAAATCTGTCTGAGAGACTGCTTTGTGCTGTGTTAATTCATCTCACAGAGTTACATCATTCTTTTCATGAATCAGTTTGGTAGAACTGTTTTTGGGGAATCTGAGAAGGGATATTTTGGATCACATTGAAGCCTATGATGACAAAGGAATATCCTCAGATAAAAACTAGAAAGAAGCTTTCTGAGAAAGTTCTTTGTGATGTGTGAATTCACCTCACGGTGTTACACCTTTCTTTTCATGGAGGAGTTTGATAACCCTGGTTTCATGGAATCTGCAAAGGGATATGTGGGAGCACATTGAGGCTGATACTGAAAAAGGAAATATCCTCAGATAAAAACTGGAAAGAATATTTCTGAGAAAATGCACCGTGATGTGAGAATTCATCATGCAGAGTTATACCATTCATTTAATTGAGCAGTTTGATAACACTGTTTTCATGGAATCTGCAATAGAATGTTTTGGAGAGTATTGAAGCCTATGGTGACAAACGAAATATTCTCAGATAAAAAGCAATAATAAGCTTTCTATGAAACTGCTTTGTGATGTGTGAATTCATCTTACAGAGTTACACCATTGTTTTCTTTTTTTTGAGACGGAGTCTCTCTCTGTCCCCCTGACTGGCGTGCAGTGGCACAATCTCGGCTTACTGCATGCTCCACCTCCCAGGATCATGCCATTCTCCTGATTCAGCCTCCTGAGTGGCTGGGACTACATGTGCCCACCACTGCGCCTGGTTAATTTTTTTTTTTTTTTTGGTATTTTTAGTGGAGAAGGGGTTTCACAGTTTTAGCCAGGATCGTCTCGATCTCCTGACTTTTTGATCCAGCTGCCTTGGCCTCCCAAAGTGCTGGGATTACCGGCATGAGCCACTGCACCTGGCAACACCATTCTTTTCATTGAGAAGTTTGCTAACAGGTTTTTCGTGGAATCTGCAGTGGGATATTCCAGAACACATTGAGGAATATTGTGAAAAAAAATATCTTCAGTTAAAAACTAGAAAAAATCTACCAGAGAAACAGCTTTGGATGTGTGAATTCAACTCACAGAGTTACACGACTCTCTCCATAGAGCAGTTTGGTAGCAGTCTTTTTGGGGAATCTGAAAAGGGATACTTTGAATCGCAGTGAAGCCTATATTGAAAAAGGAAATATCCTCAGATAAAAACTAGAAAGAAGCTTTCTGAGAAACTGCTTTGTGACATGTGAATTCATCTCACAGATTTACATGACTTTGTTCTTGGAGCAGTTTGCTAATACTGTTTTTGTGGACTCTACAATAGGATATTTGGGAGTGCATCAAAGTCTCCAATGACAAAGGAAATATCATCAAAATAAAAACAAAAAGAAGCTTTCTGAAAAACAGCATTGTGATGTGTGAATTCACATTACAGATATACACCTTTCTTTTCATGGAACACTTTTCTAACACTATTGTCATGGAATCTAAAAAGGGATATTCAGGAGCATATTGAGACCTATGGTGAAAAGGAAATATCCTCAAACAAAAAATAGAAAGAAGCTTTCTGAGAAGTTGCTTTGTGATTTGTGAATTCATCTTACAGTGTTACTCGATCCTTTTCATGGAGAAATTTGGTAGCACTGTTTTTGAGAAATCTGAGAAAGGATATTTTTTTAAATCACTTTAAGCCCATTGTGATAAAGGAAATATTTTCAGATTAAAACTAGAAAGAATCTTTCTGAGAAACTACTTTGTGATGTGTGAAATCATCTCACAGTGTTACACCTTGATTTTCTGGCAGCAGTTTACTAACACTGTTTTCTTGTAATCTGCAATGGGATATTTCAGATGGCAATGAAGCTTATGGTGACAAAGGAAATATCCTCAGACAAAAACTAGAAAGAAGCTTTCTGAGAAACTGCTCTGTCATTTGTCATTTCATCTCACAGAGTTTAACGACTCAATTAATGGATCAGTATAGTTGCACTGTTTTTGGGGGAATCTGAAAAGTTATATTTGGCATTGCATTGAAGTTTATTTTGAAAATTAAATACCCTCAGATAAAAACTAGAAAGAAGCTTTCTGAGAAAGTTTTTGTAATGTGTGATTTCATCTCACAGAGATACACTGTTCTTATGAATGAGCAGTGTGCTAACACTGTTTTCGTGGAATTTGCAATGGGATAATTCAGAGGGCATTGAAACTTATGCTGACAAAAAACCTCAGAAAAAAACTAGAAAGAATCTTTCTGAGGAACTGCTTTGAATTTATCTCACAGAGTTACACCATTCTTTTTGTTGAGCTGTTTGAAACACTGTTTTCGTGGAATCTCCAAAGAAATAATTGGGAATGCATTGAGATGTATGGTAAAAATGGAAATATCCTCAGATAAAAACTAGAAAGAAGCTTTCTGAGAAACTGCTCTGTGATTTGTCATTGTTCTTTTCTTTGAGCAGTTTGCTAACACTGTTTTCCTGGATTCTGCAATGGGAGTGTGTTGAAGCTTATGGTGACAAAGGAAACATCCTCAGACAACAGGTAGAAAGCAGCTTTCTGAGAAACTACCTTGTGATTTGTAAATTCATCTCACAGAGTTACACGATTGTTTTCATGGATCATTTTCGTAACACTGTTTTTGGGGAATCTGAGAAGGGATTTGGGATCTCACTGAAGCCTATGGTTACCAATTAAATATCCTCAGATGAAAACTAGAAAGAAGCTTTCCAAGGATGTACTTTGTGATGTGTGAATTCATCTCCCAAAGTTACAACTTTCTTTTCATGGAACCGTTTTCTTACACTGTTTTTGTGGAATCTGCAAAGGGAAAATTGGGAGCATTTTGAGGCCTATAGTGAAAAAGGAAATATCCTCAGATAAAAACTAGAAAAATACTTTCTGAGAATTACTTTGTGATGTTTGAATTCATCTCACAGAGTTACACCATACTTTTCATTGAGCGGTTTGATAACACTGTTTTCATGGAGTCTGCAATAGGATATTTGGGAGCACAGGGAAGCTTATGGTGACAAAGAAAATATCACCAGCTAGAAACCAAAAAGAAGCCTCTGTGAAACTGCTTTGGAATGGGTGAATTCATCTCACAGAGTTACACCTTTCTTTTCATTGAGAAGTTTGATAACACTTTTTTTGTGGAATCTGCAATAGGATATTTGAGAGCACATTGAGAAATATGATGAAAAAGGAAATATCCTCAGATATTAACTAGAAAGAAACTTTCTGAGAGACTGTTTTGTGATGTGTGAATTCATCTGACAGAGTTACACCTTTCTTTTCATGGAGCAGTTTGCTAATGCTGTTACCATCTAATCTGCAAAGGGATATTTCAGAGTGAATTATGGACTACAGTGAAAAAGGAAAAACCCTCAGAAAACACTAGAAAGAAGTTTTCTGAGAAACTACTTTGTGATTTGTGAATTCATCTCACAGAGTTACACAATTCTTTTCATGGAGCAGTTTTGTAGCACTGTTTTTGGGAAATCTGAGAAGGATATTTTGGATTGCATTGAAGCATATGGTTACAAAGGAGATATCCACAGATAAAAACTGGAAAGAATTATTCTGAGAAAGTTCCTTGTGATGTGTGAATTCATCTCATAGAGTTACACCTTTTTCTTCATGGAGCAGAT
Organism: Trachypithecus francoisi; assembly: GCF_009764315.1. Taxonomy (NCBI): domain Eukaryota; kingdom Metazoa; phylum Chordata; class Mammalia; order Primates; family Cercopithecidae; genus Trachypithecus; species Trachypithecus francoisi. The sequence goes on along the minus strand of NW_022680652.1, from coordinate 103,385 downwards.
GCTAACACTGTTTTAGTGGAATCTGCAATAGGATATTTGGGAATGCCTTAAAGCCTATGGTGATAAATGAAATATCCTCAGACAAAAATCAACGAGAAGCTTTCTGAGAAACTGCTTTCTGATGTGTGAATTCATCTCACAGATTTACACCTTTATTTTCATGGAGGAGTTTGGTAACACTATTTTTGCAGAATCTGCAAAGGGATATTCGCATATACCTTGTGGATTATGATTAAAACCTTAATATCCTCACATAAAAGCCAAAAAGGAGCTTTCTAATAAATTGTTTGGGATGTGTGAATTCATCTCACAAAGTTACACTGTGCTTTTCATTGAGCATTTTGGTCACTGTTTTCTTGGAATCTTCAATGAGATATTTTAGAGTGCATTGAAGCTAACGATGACAAAGGAAATATCCTCAGACAAAAACTAGAAAGAAGCTTTCTGAGAATCAGATTTGGGATGTGTGGAACTACTTTGTGATGTGTTAATTCATCTCTCTGATTTACACTGTTCTTTTCATTGAGCATTTTGCTAACACTGTTTTCTTGGAATGTGCAAAGGGATTTTTCAAAGAGCACTGAAGCTTATGGTGAAGCAAAGGAAACACCTCATATTAAAACTAGAAAGAAGATTTGTGAGAAAATGCTTTGTGATGTGTTAATTCATCTTGCAGAATTACAACTTCCTTTTCATAGAACAGTGTGGTAGCAATCTTTTTGGGGAATCAGGGAAGAGATAGTTTGGACTGCATTGAAGCCTATGGTGACAAGGAAATATTCTAAGATAAAAAGTAGAAAGAAGCTTTCTGAGAAACTTCTTGGTGCTGTGGAACTCATCACACAGATTTACACCTTTATTTCCACGGACCAGTTTGCTAACACTTTTTCCGTGGAATCTGCAATTGGGTATTTGGAAACACATTCAGTGTTATGGTGAAAAACAAAATATCCTCAGACAAGAACTGAAAAGAATCTTCCTGAGAAACGGCTTTGTGATGTGTGAATTCATCTCACGGAGTCACAGCGTTCTTTTCATTGAGCAGCTTTCTAACACTGTTTTCAAGGAATGTGCAAAGGGATATATGGGAATGCATTGAGGCCTATGGTGAAAAAGGAAATCTTCTCAGTAAAAAGGTAGAAAGAAGTTTTCGGAGAAACTGCTTTGTGATGTGTGAATTCATCTCACAGTGTTACAGTGTTCTTTTCATTGAGCAGTTTGCTAAGACTGTTTTCTTGGATTCCTCAATTGGATATGTTGGAGTGCACTGAAGCTTATGGTGACACAGGAAAAATCCTCATAGAAAAAGTAGAAATAAGCTTTCTGAAAAACTGCTTTCTGATTTGTTAATTCATCTCATAGAGTTACATGATTCTTTCCATGGATCAGATTGGTAGCACTGTTTTTGGGGAATCTGAGAAGGGATATTTGGGATCATATTGAAGCCTATGGTGACAAGGAAATATCCTCAGATAAAAACTAGAAGGAAGCTTTCTGAAACAGTTCTTTGTGATGTGTGAACTCACCTCACAGAGATACACTGTTCTTTTTATTGAGCAGTTTGATAACACTATTTTTGTGGAATGTGCAGTAGGATATTTGGTAGTGCATTGAAGCCTATAGTGACAAGGAAATATCCTCAGATAAAAAACAAAAAGCAGCTTTCTGAGAAATTGCTTTGTGATTTGTGAATTCATTTCACAGTGTTACAGCTTACTTTTCATGGAGCAGCTTGCTAACACTGTTTTTGTGGAATCTGCAAAGGGAAAATTGGGAGCATTTTGAGGCCTATAGTGAAAAAGGAAATATCCTCAGATAAAAACTAGAAAAATACTTTCTGAGAAATTACTTTGTGATGTTTGAATTCATCTCACAGAGTTACACCATACTTTTCATTGAGCGGTTTGATAACACTGTTTTCATGGAGTCTGCAATAGGATATTTGGGAGCACAGGGAAGCTTATGGTGACAAAGAAAATATCACCAGCTAGAAACCAAAAAGAAGCCTTCTGTGAAACTGCTTTGGAATGGGTGAATTCATCTCACAGAGTTACACCTTTCTTTTCATTGAGAAGTTTGATAACACTTTTTTTTGTGGAATCTGCAATAGGATATTTGAGAGCACATTGAGAAATATGATGAAAAAGGAAATATCCTCAGATATTAACTAGAAAGAAACTTTCTGAGAGACTGTTTTGTGATGTGTGAATTCATCTGACAGAGTTACACCTTTCTTTTCATGGAGCAGTTTGCTAATGCTGTTACCATCTAATCTGCAAAGGGATATTTCAGAGTGAATTATGGACTACAGTGAAAAAGGAAAAACCCTCAGAAAACACTAGAAAGAAGTTTTCTGAGAAACTACTTTGTGATTTGTGAATTCATCTCACAGAGTTACACAATTCTTTTCATGGAGCAGTTTTGTAGCACTGTTTTTGGGAAATCTGAGAAGGGATATTTTGGATTGCATTGAAGCATATGGTTACAAAGGAGATATCCACAGATAAAAACTGGAAAGAATTATTCTGAGAAAGTTCCTTGTGATGTGTGAATTCATCTCATAGAGTTACACCTTTTTCTTCATGGAGCAGATGCTAACACTGTTTTAGTGGAATCTGCAATAGGATATTTGGGAATGCCTTAAAGCCTATGGTGATAAATGAAATATCCTCAGACAAAAATCAACGAGAAGCTTTCTGAGAAACTGCTTTCTGATGTGTGAATTCATCTCACAGATTTACACCTTTATTTTCATGGAGGAGTTTGGTAACACTATTTTTGCAGAATCTGCAAAGGGATATTCGCATATACCTTGTGGATTATGATTAAAACCTTAATATCCTCACATAAAAGCCAAAAAGGAGCTTTCTAATAAATTGTTTGGGATGTGTGAATTCATCTCACAAAGTTACACTGTGCTTTTCATTGAGCATTTTGGTCACTGTTTTCTTGGAATCTTCAATGAGATATTTTAGAGTGCATTGAAGCTAACGATGACAAAGGAAATATCCTCAGACAAAAACTAGAAAGAAGCTTTCTGAGAATCAGATTTGGGATGTGTGGAACTACTTTGTGATGTGTTAATTCATCTCTCTGATTTACACTGTTCTTTTCATTGAGCATTTTGCTAACACTGTTTTCTTGGAATGTGCAAAGGGATTTTTCAAAGAGCACTGAAGCTTATGGTGAAGCAAAGGAAACACCTCATATTAAAACTAGAAAGAAGATTTGTGAGAAAATGCTTTGTGATGTGTTAATTCATCTTGCAGAATTACAACTTCCTTTTCATAGAACAGTGTGGTAGCAATCTTTTTGGGGAATCAGGGAAGAGATAGTTTGGACTGCATTGAAGCCTATGGTGACAAGGAAATATTCTAAGATAAAAAGTAGAAAGAAGCTTTCTGAGAAACTTCTTGGTGCTGTGGAACTCATCACACAGATTTACACCTTTATTTCCACGGACCAGTTTGCTAACACTTTTTCCGTGGAATCTGCAATTGGGTATTTGGAAACACATTCAGTGTTATGGTGAAAAACAAAATATCCTCAGACAAGAACTGAAAAGAATCTTCCTGAGAAACGGCTTTGTGATGTGTGAATTCATCTCACGGAGTCACAGCGTTCTTTTCATTGAGCAGCTTTCTAACACTGTTTTCAAGGAATGTGCAAAGGGATATATGGGAATGCATTGAGGCCTATGGTGAAAAAGGAAATCTTCTCAGTAAAAAGGTAGAAAGAAGTTTTCGGAGAAACTGCTTTGTGATGTGTGAATTCATCTCACAGTGTTACAGTGTTCTTTTCATTGAGCAGTTTGCTAAGACTGTTTTCTTGGATTCCTCAATTGGATATGTTGGAGTGCACTGAAGCTTATGGTGACACAGGAAAAATCCTCATAGAAAAAGTAGAAATAAGCTTTCTGAAAAACTGCTTTCTGATTTGTTAATTCATCTCATAGAGTTACATGATTCTTTCCATGGATCAGATTGGTAGCACTGTTTTTGGGGAATCTGAGAAGGGATATTTGGGATCATATTGAAGCCTATGGTGACAAAGGAAATATCCTCAGATAAAAACTAGAAGGAAGCTTTCTGAAACAGTTCTTTGTGATGTGTGAACTCACCTCACAGAGATACACTGTTCTTTTTATTGAGCAGTTTGATAACACTATTTTTGTGGAATGTGCAGTAGGATATTTGGTAGTGCATTGAAGCCTATAGTGACAAAGGAAATATCCTCAGATAAAAAACAAAAAGCAGCTTTCTGAGAAATTGCTTTGTGATTTGTGAATTCATTTCACAGTGTTACAGCTTACTTTTCATGGAGCAGCTTGCTAACACTGTTTTTGTGGAATCTGCAAAGGGATATTGTGGAGTACACTGAGGCCTATTGTGAAAAAGGAAATATCCTGAGATAAAAACTAGAAAGTAGCTTTCTGAAAAACTGCTTTGTGATGTGTGAGTTCTTCTCACAAATTTACACCGCTGTTTTCATTGAGCAGCATGATAATACTGTTTTCATGGAATCTGCAATAGGATATTTGGGAGCGCATGGAAGCTTATGGTGACAAAGGAAATATCACCAGCTAAAAACCAAAAAGAAGCCTTCTGTGAAACTGCTTTGTGATGGGTGAATTCATCTCACAGAGTTACACCTTTCTTTTCATTGAGAAGTTTGATAACACTTTTTTCACAGAATCTGCAATGAGATATTCAGGAGCGCAGTGAGAAACGTGATGAAAATGGAAATATCCTCAGATAATAACTAGAAGGAAACTTTCTGAGAAGCTGTTTTGTTATGTGTGAATTCATCTCACAGAGTTACACCTTTCTTTTTATGGAGGAGTTTGCTAATGCTGTTATCATCTAATCTGCAAAGAGATATTTCAGAGTAATTTGTGGACTAGAGTGAAAAATGAATTATCCTCAGAAGAAACTAGAAACAAGATTTCTGGGAAGCTGCTTTGTGATATTTGAATTCATCCCACAGAGTTACAGTTATTTTCATTGAAGAGTTTGCTAACACTGTTTTCTTGGAATCTGCAATGGTATATTTGGGAGTGCATTGGAGCTTATGGTGACAAAGGAAATACCGTCACATAAAAACTAGAAAAATATTTCTGAGAAACCGATTTGTGATGGGTTTATTGATCTCACAGAGTTAAAGGATTATTCTCATGGATCAGTTTGGTAGCACTGTTTTTGGGGAATCTGAGGAAAGATATTTTTGATCGCTTTGAAGCCTGTGGTGACAAAGGAAATATCCTCAGATCAAAACTAGAAAGAAGCTTTCTGAGAAACTTCTTTGAGATGTGTGAATTCACCTCACACTGCTACACGTTTCCTTTCATGGAGCGTTTTGCTAACACTGCTTTTGTGGAATCTGTAAATTGGGGTGTATGGTGAAATAGGATATATCCTCACGTAAAAATTAGAAAGATACTACTGAGAAACTACTTTGTGATGTGTGAATTCATCTCAGAGATTTAAAATGTTGTTTTCATTGAGCAGTTTGCTAATACTGTTTTCTTGGAATCTGCAATCAGATATTTCAGAGCGCATTGAGAGTTATGGAGACACAGGAAATATCCTCATAAAAATCAAGTAAGAAGCTTTCTGAGACACTGCTTGGGATTTGTGATTTCATCTCACAGAGTTACATCATTCTTTTCATGGAGACTTTTAATAGCACTATTTTTGGGAAATATGAGAAGGGATATTTTGGATCACCTTGCAGCCTATGGTGAAAAAGGAAATACCTTCACGTAAAAACTAGAAAGAAGCTTTCTGAGAAATTTCTTTGTGATGTGTGTATTCATCTCACAGAGTAGCACAATTCTACTCTTGGAGCAGTTTGGTAAAACTGTTTTTCGTGGAATCTGCAAGAGGATAATTTGGAGTGCATTGAAGCCTATGGTGGCAAAGGAAATATCCTTAGACAAAAACTAGAGAGAAGCTTTATCTGAAACTGCTTTCTGACATATGAGTTCATCTCACATATTTACATGATTCTTTTCATGGAGAAGCTTGGTAGCACTGTTTTGGGGGAATCTGAGAAGGGATATTTTGGATCACATTGTAGCCTATGGTGACAAAGGGAATATTCTCATGTAAAAACAATACAGAAGTTTTCTGAGAAAATTCTTTGTGATGTGTGAATTCATCTCACAGAGTTACACCACTCTTCCTAGGAGGAATTAGGTAGCACTGTTTTTGTGGAATCTCAGAAGTGATATTTTGGATAGCATTGAATCTTATGGTGAGAACAGAAATCTCCTCAGATAAAAACTAGAAAGAAGCTTCATCAGCAACTTCTTTGTGATGTGTGAATTCATATCACAGAGATACACCACTCTTTCATGGAGGAGTTTGCTAGCACTCTTTTTGTGGAATCTCAAAGTGATATTTTTGATGGCATTGAATCCCATGGTGAATAATGAAATATCCTCAGATAAAAACTGGAGAGAAGCCTTCTCAGAAACAGCTTTGTTTTCTGTGAATTCATCTCAAAGTGTTACAACATTGCTTTCATAGAGAAGTTTGCTAACACTTTTCTCGCAGAATCTACAATGATATATAGGGGAGTGCATTGAGGCCAGAGATATGCTCCCATAAAAACCAGAAAGAAGCTTTCTGATAAACTTCTTGTGATGTGTGAACTCATCTCACAGAGTTACACTAGTCTTTCATGGAGTAGTTTGCTAGAACTGTTTTCATGGGATCTCAGAAGTGATATTTTGGATAGCCTTGAATTCTATGATGAGAATGGAAATCTCACATAAAAACTAGAAAGAAGCTTCCTCAGCAACTTCTTTGTGATGTGTGAATTCACTTCTCAGAGATAAACCACTCTTTCATGGAGGAGTTTGCTAGCACTGTTTTTGTGGAATCTCAGAAGTGATATTTTTGACAGCATTGAATCCCGTAGTGAATAATGAAATATCTACAGAGAAAACCTGGAGAGAAACCTTCTCAAAAACTGCTTTGTGGTGAGTGAATTCGTCTCACAGAGTTACACTATTGCTTTCATTGAGAAGTTTGCTAACACTGTTTTTGCAGGATCTCCAATGAGATATATGGGAACACATTGAGGTCTGAAATATCCTAAGATAAAAATAAGAAAGAAGCTTTCTGAGGAACTTCTTTGTGATGTGTGAACTCATCTCACACAGTTACACTAGGCCTTCATAGAGCAGTTTCCTTGGATTGTTTTTGTGGAATCTTGAAGTGATAATTTGGATAGCATTGAAGCCTATGGTGAGAACGGAAACCTCCTCAGATGGAAACAAGAAGAAGCTTTTGAGAAACTTCTTTGTGCTGTGTAAATTCATCTCACATAGTTCCACTACCTTTTCAAGGAGCAGTTTGTCAGAACTGATTTTGTGGAATCTGAGAGGTGATATATTGGATTGCTTTCAAGCCTATGGTGAGAAAGGAAATCTCCTCAGATACAACCTAGAAAGAAGCTTTCTGAAAAACTGCTTTGTGATGTGTGAATTCTTCTCACATAGCTACACAACTCTTTCATGGAGGAATTTGCTAGCCCTGTTTTTGTGAAAACTAATAAGTGATATTTTGGACAGCATTGTAGCCAATGGTGTGAACGGAAATCACCTCAGATAAAAACTAGAAAGAATTTTCTGAGAAATTGCTTTGTGATGTGTCAGTTCGTCTCACAGAGATACACCAGTCTTTCATGGAGGAGTTTGCTAGCATTGTTTTTGTGGAATCTCAGAAGAGATATTTTAGATGGCTTTCAGTCCCACAGTGGATAATGAAATATCCTCAGATAAAAACTGGAGAGAAGCCTTCTCAGAAACTGCTTTGTGTTGTGTGAATTCATCTCACAGAGTTACACCATTGCTTCCATTGAGAAGTTTGCCAACATTCTTCCCGCAGAGTCTACAATGAGATATACCGGAGTGCATTGAGGCCTGAAATATCCTCAGATAAAAACAAAAAAGAAGCTATCTGATAAAATACTTTGTGATGCGTGAACTCATCTCACTGAGTTACACTAGTGTTTCATGGAGCACTTTGCTAGAACTGTTTTTGTGGAATCTGAGAAGGGGTATTTTTTATCACTTTGAAGCCTGTGGTGGCAAAAGAAATATTCTCAGATAAAAACAAGAAAGAAGCTTTCTGAGGAACTGCTTTGTGATGCGTGCACTCATCTCACAGAATTACACTAGTCTTTCATGGAGCAGTTTCCTAGAACACTTTTTGTGATATCTCACAAGTGATATTTTGGATAGCATTGAAGCCCACGGTGAGAATGGAAATCGCCTCAGATAAAAACTAGAAAGAAGCTTTCTGAATAACTGCTTTGTGATGCATGAACTTATTACACAGAGATACCCTAGTCTTTAATGGAGCAGTTTACTAGAACTGTTTTTGTGTTATCTCAGAAGTGATATTTTGGATAGCATGGAAGCCTGTTGTGAGAGTGGAAATCCCCTCAGATAAAAACTGGAAAGAAGCTTTCTGAGAATCTGCTTTGTGCTGTATGAATTCATCTCACAGAGATACACCACTCTTTCATGGATGAGTTTGCTAGCACTGTTTTTGTGGAATCTCAGAAGTGATATTTTAAATAGCATTGTGTAACATGGTGAATAATGAAATATCCTCAGAGAAAAAGTTGAGAGAAGCCTTATCAGAAACTGCTTTGTTTTCTGTGAATTCATCTCAGAGAGGTACACCATTGCTTTCATTGAGAAGTTTGCTAACACTTTTCTCACAGAATCTACAATGAGATATACGGGAGTGCATTGAGGCCAGAAATATCCTCCGATAAAAACAAGAAAGAAGCTTTCTGAGAAACTTCTTTGTGATATGTGAACTCATCTCACAGAGTTACACTAGTCTTTCATGGAGCAGTTTGCCAGAACTGTTTTTGTGGAATCTCAGAAATGATATTTTGGATAGCATTGAATCCAATGGTGAGAATGGAAATCTCCTCAGATAAAAACTAGAAAGAAGACTTCTGAGAAACTGCTTTCTGCTGTGTAAATTCATCTCACAGAGTTACACTACCCATTCATGGAGCCATTTGCTAGAACTATTTTTTGTGCAATCTGAGAAGGGGTAGTTTTTATCACTATGAGGTCTATGGTGACAAAGGAAATATCCTCAGATAAAAACAGAAGGAAGCTTTCTGAGAATCTGCTTTGTGATGTGTGAATTACACTATTCTTTCTTGGAATAGTTTGCTAGAACGTTTTTGTGGAAACTGAGAGGGGGTATTTTTTAGTTCTTTGAATCCAATGGTGACAAAGGAAATATCCTCAGATAAAAACCAGAAAGAAGCTCTCTGGGAAACTTCTTTGTGATGTGTGAATTCATCTCACAGTGTTACACTACACTTTCATGGAGCATTTTACTTGAATTGCTTTTGTGGAATCTGAGAATGAGTATTTTTTATCACTTTGAAGCCTATGGTGACAAAGGAAATATCCTCAGATAAAATATCCTTAGATGAAACCCAGAAAGAAGGTTTCTGTGAAACTGCTTTGTGATGTGTAAATTCATCTCACAATATTTCACAACCCCATGTAGCCGCTTGCTAGCCCTGTTTTTGTGGAATCTGAGAATTGATATTTTGGATTGATTTGAAGCCTATGCTGAGAAAGGAAATCTCCTCAGATAAAAATTAGAAAGAAGATTTCTAAGAGACTGCTTTGTGATGTGTGAATTCATCCAACAGTGTTACACCACTCTTTCATGGAACTGTTTGCTAGCAGTGTTTTTGTGGAAACCCAGAAGTGATATTATGGATAGCATTGAAGCCTATGGTGAGAATGGAAATCTCCTCGGATAAAAACTAGAAAAATCTTTCTGTGAAAGTTCTTTGTGATGTGTGAATTCATCTCATAGAGTTACACTACACTTTCATGGAGAGTTTGCTAGAACTGCTTTTGTGGAATCTGAGAAGGGGCATTTTTTATCACTTTGAAGCCTATGGTGACAAAGGAAATATCCTCAGATAAAAACCAGAAAGAAGCTTTCTGAGAATCTGCTTTGTGATGTGTGAATTCATCTCACAGTTGTACACAACTCTTTCATTGATCCGATGGCTAGCACTCTTTTTGTGGGATCTGGGAAATGATTTTTTATTTAGCTTTGAAGACTATGGTTGTAAAGGTTATCTCCTTAGATAGAAACTAGAAAGAAGCTTTCTGAGAAACTCCTTTGTGATGTGTGAATTCATCTCACAGTGTTCCACAACTGTTTCATGGAGGCGATGGCTAGCACTGTTTTTGAGGAATCTGAGAAGTGAAAATTTGGATGGCTTTGAAGCCTATGGCTGCAAGGAAATCTCCTTAGATAAAAACTAGAAAGAAGATTTGAGAAACTGCTTTGTAATCTGTGAATTCATCTCACAGAGTTACACCAATCTTTCATGGAGGGATTTGCTAGCACTGTTTTTCTGGAATTTCAGAAGGAATGTTTTGGATAGCATTGAAGCCTATGGTGAAAACGGATACCTCCTCAGATAAAAACTAGAAAGAAACTTTCTGGGAGACTGCTTTCTGCTGTGTGAATTCATCACACAGAGTTACACCACTCTTTCATGGAGCAGTTTGCTGGAACTGTTTTTGTGGAGTCTGAGAAGGGGTAATTTTGATCGCTTTGAAGCCTAAGGTGACAAAGGAAATAACCTCAGATAAAATCCAGAAAGAAGCTTAATGAGAAACTGGTTTGCGATATGTGAGTTCATCGCACAAAGATAAACTCCTCTTTCATGGAGCAGTTTGCTAGAACTGCTTTTGTGGAATCTGCGAAGGGGCATTTTTTTATCACTTTGAAGCCTATGGGGACAAAGGAAATATCCTCAGATAAAAACAAGAAAGAAGCTTTCTGAGAAACTGCTTTGTGATGTGTGAATTCATCTCATAGTGTTACACAACTCTTTCATGGAGGCGATGGCTAGCACTGTTTTTAGCAATCTGAGAAGTGATATTTTGGATCACTTTGAAGCCTATGTGTGCAAGGAAATCTCCTCAGGTAAAAACTAGAAAGAAACTTTCTTTGAAACTGCTTTGTGATTTGTGAATTCATCTCACAGAGTTACACTACTCTTTAATGGAGCAGTTTGCTAGCACTGTTTTTGTGGACTATCAGAAGTGATATTTTAGACAGCATGGAATCCCATAGTGATTAATGAAATACCCTCATAAAAAAACTGGAGAGAAGCCTTCTCAGAAACTTCTTTGTTTTGTGTAAATTCATCTCACAGAATTACACAATTGCTTTCAATGAGAAGTTTGATAACACTCTTCCCACAGAATCTACAATGAGATATATGATAGTGCATTGAGGCCTGAAATATCCTCAGTGATATTTTTGATAGCATTGAAGCCTATGGTCAGAAAAGAAATCTCCTCAGATAAAAACTAGAAGGAAACTTTCTGAGAAACTGCTTTGTGCAGTTACATTACTCTTTCATGGAGTAGTTTGCTAGAACTGTTTCTGTGGAATCTGAGTAGCGGAATTTTTTATTGCTTTGAAGCCTATGGTGACAAAGGAATTATCATCAGATAAAAACCAGGAAGAAGCTTTGTGAGAATCTGCTTTGTGATGTGAGAACTCATCTCACAGAGTTACACTAGTCTTTCATGGAGAAGTTTGTTAGAACTATTTTTGTGGAATCTCAGAAGTGATATTTTGGAAAACATTCAAGGCCACCCTGAGCAGTTTGCTAGAACTATTTTTGTGGAATCTCAGAAGTGATATTTTGGAAAACATTGAAGGCTATGGTGAGAACGGAAATCGCCTCAGATAAAAACTAGAAAGAAGCTTTCTGAGAAACTGTTTTGTGATGTGTGAATTCATCTCACAATTTTATACAACCCTTTCATGGAGCAATTTGCTAGCACTTTTTTTGTGGAATCTGAGAAGTGATATTTTGGATCACTTTGAAGCCTATGGTGAGAAAGAAAGTCTCCTAAGATAAAAAGTAGAAAGAAGCTTTCTGAGAAACTTCTTTGTGATGTGTGAATTCATCTCACAGTGTTACACAACTCTTCCATGCAGGCGATGACTAGCACTGTTTTTGAGAAATCTGAGAAGTGATATTTTGGATCACTTTGAAGCCTATGGTTGCAAGGAAATCTTCTCAGATAAAAACTAGAAAGAAACTGTCTGAGAAACTGCTTTTGGATGTGTGAATTCATGCCACAGAGTTACACCATTCTTTCATGGAAGAATTTGCTAGCACCTTTTTTGTGAAATCTCAGAAGTGATATTTTGGATAGCATTGAAGCCTTTAGTGAAAACTGAAATCTACTATGATAAAAACTAGAAAGAAGCTTTCTGAGAAAATGCTTTTTGTTTTGTGAAATCTTCTCACAGATATACACTATTCTCTCATGGAGCAGTTTGCTAGAACTGTGTTTGTGGAATCTGAGAAGGGGTCATTTTTATCACTTTGAAGCCTATGGTGACAAAGGAAATATCCTATGATAAACCCAGGAAGAAGATATCTGAGAAACTGCGTTGTGATGTGTGAATTCATCTCACAGAGTTACACTACTCTTTCATGGAGCAGTTTGCTAGAACTGATTTTTTGAAATCTGAGAAGGGAAATTTTTTGTCGCTTTGAAACCTATGGTGACAAAGGAAATCTCCTCAGATTAAAACAGGAGAAGGTTTCTGAGAAACTTGTTTCTGATGTGTCAATTCATCTGACAGAGTTTCACTACATTTTCATGGAGAAGTTTTCTATAACTGTTTTTTGTGGAATCTGAAAAGTGGTATTTATTTTTGCTTTGATGCCTATAGTGACAAAGGAAATATCCTCAGATAAAAACTAGAAAGCAGCTTTCTGAGAATCTGCTTTGTGATGTGTGAATTCATATCACAGCATTACACAACCTTTTCATGGAAAGAATGGCTAGCACTGTTTTTGAGGACTCTGAGAAATCGTATTTTGGATCGATTTGAACCCTATGGTTGCAAGAAAATCTCCTTAGATAATAATTAGAAAGAGACTTTCTGAGAAACTGCTTTGTGATTGTGAATTCATCTCACAGAGTCACATCACTCTTTCATGGAAGAGTTTGCTAGCACTGTTTTTGTGGAGTCTCAGAAGTGATAATTTAGATGACAATGAATCCCATGGTGAATAATGAAATAAACTCAGAAGAAAACTTCAGAGAAGCCTTCTCAGAAACTGCTTTGTGTTGTGTGAACTCATTTCACAGATTTACACAATTGCTTTCAATGAGAAGTTTGGTAACACTCTTCCCGCAGAATCTACAATGAGATATATGGTAGTACACTGAGACCTGAAATATCCTCAGATAAAAACAAGATAGAAGTTTCTGAGAAACTTCTTTGTGATATGTGAACTCATCTCACAGAGTTACACCAATATTTCATGGAGAAGTTTCCTAGAACTCTTTTTGTGGAATCTTAGAAGTGATATTTTTGATAACATTGAAGCCTATGGTCAGAACGGAAATCACCTCTGATAAAAACTAGAAGGAAGCTTTTTGAGAAATTGTTTTGTGCTGTCTGAATTCATCTCACAATGTTACACTACTCTTTCATGGATAAGTTTTTGGAAATGTTTTTGTGGAATCTGAGAAAGGGAATGTTTTATCCCTTGAAGCCTATGGTGACAAAGTAATTATCATCACATAAAAACGAGAAAGAAGCTTTGTGAGAGACTGCTTTGTAATGCGTGAACTCATCTCACCGAGTTACACTAGCCTTTCATGGAGACGTTTGTTAGAACTGTTTTTGTGGAATTTCAGAACTAATACTTTGGAAAACATTGAAAGCTATGGTGAGAATGAAAATCTTCTCAGATAAAAACTAGGAAAAAGATTTCTGAGAAAATGTTTTGTGCTGTGGGAACTCATCTCACAGAGTTACACTACTCTTTCATGGAGCAGTTTGCTAGAACTGTTCTTGTTTTGTTTTTTGTTTTTTTTTTTTTTGGAATCTCGAAGGGGTATCCTTTATCACTTTGAAGCCTATGGGGACAAAGAAAATATCCACACACAAATCCAGGAAGAAGATTTCTGAGAAACAGCTTTGCAACGTGTGAGTTCATCTCACAGAGTTAAACTACTGTTTCATGGAGCAGTTTGCTAGAACTGTTTTTGTGGAATCTGAGAAGGGGTGTTTTTTTTTTTTTTTATCACTTTGAAGCCAGTGGTGAAAAAGGAAATATTCTCAGATAAAATCCAGAAAGAAGTTTTCTGAGAATCTGCTTTGTGATGTGTGAATTCATTTCACAATGTTACACAACTCTTACATGGAGCTGTTTGCTAGCACTGTTTTTGTGGAATCTGTGAAGTGATATTTTGGATCTCTTTGAAACCTAATGAGAGAAAGAAAATCTCCTCAGATAAAATCTGGAAAGAAGCTTTCTGAGAAACTGCTTTGTGATGTGTGAATTCCTCTCAGAGTATTACACCACTGCTTCATGGATGAATTTGCTAGCACTGTTTTTGTGGAATCCTGGAAGCGATATTTTGGACAGCATTGAAGCCTAAGTTGAGAAAGGAAATCTCCTCAGATAAAAGCTAGAAAGAAATTTTCTGAGAAACTGCTTTGTGATGTGTGAACACATCTCACAGAGTAACACTACTCTTTCATGGAGCAGTTTGGTAGCACTGCTTTTGTGGAACCTGAGAAGGGTTTCTTTTGATGGCTTTGAAGCCTATGGAGACAAAGGAAATATCCTGAAATGAAAACCAGACAGAAGCTTTCCGAGAAACTGCTTTGTGTTGTGTGAATTCATCTCACAGAGTTACACTACACTTTCATGGAGCAGTTACCTGAGGAGAATTCTGTTCTCACCATTGGCTTCAAAGCAATTCAGAGTATCATTTCTGAGATTCCACAAAAACAGTGTTAGCAAACGGCTCAAAGAAAGAGCATTGTAACACTGTGAAATGAATTCACACATCACAAAGCAGTATCTCAGAAATTTTCTTTCTGATTTTTATCTGAGGATATTTCTTTGTCACCATAGGCTTCAAAGCGATAAAAATTCCCCTTCTCAGATTCCACAAAAACAGTTCCAACAGACTGCTCCATGAAAGAGAAGTGTAACTATGTGAGATCAATTCACACAGCACAAAGCATTTTCTCAGAAAGCTTCTCGCTAGTTTTTATCTGAGAAGATTTCCGTTCTCACCATTGGCTTCGATACTATCCAAAATACCACTTCTGAGATTCCATAAAACCAGCGCTAATGAAATCCTCCATGAAAGAGTGCTGTAACTCTGTGAAATAAATTCACACATCACAAAGCAGTTTCTCAGAAAGCTTCTTTCTAGTTTTTATCTGAGGAGATTTTCTTTCTCACCATAGGCTTCAAAGCAATCCGAAATATCACTTCTCAGATTCCACAAAAACAATGCTAGCATACGGCTCCATGAAAGAGTTGCACAACACTGTGAGGTGAATTCACACATCACAAAGTAGTTTCTCAGAAAGCTTCCTTCTGGGTTTTATCTGAGGATATTTCCTTTGTCACCATAGGCTTCAAAGTGATCCAAAATTATCCCTTCTCAGATACCACAAAAACAGTGATAGAAAACGACTCCATGAAAGATTTGTGTAACACTGTGAGATGAATTCACACATCACAAGGAGTTTCTCTGAAAGCTTCTTTCTGGATTTTGTGTGAGTATATTTCCTTTGTCACAATAGGCTTCAAAGTGATAAAAATTCCCTTTCTCAGATTCCACAAAAACAGTTCTAGCAAACTGCTTCATGAAACAGTAGTGTAACTGTGAGATGAATTCACACAGCAAAAGCAGTTTCTCAGAAGGCTTCTTTCTAGTTTTTATCTAGGGAGATTTCCTTTATCACCATAGGCTTCAAAGCCATCCAATATATCACTTATCAGATTCCACAAAACAGTGCTAGCAAACAGCTCCATTAAAGAGTACTTCAACATTGTAAGATGAATTCACACATCATGAAGCAGTTTCTCAGAAAGCTTCCTTCTGGGTTTTATCCGAGAATATTTCCTTTTTCACCATAGGCTTTAAAGTGATCCAAAGTATTCCTTCTCAGATTCCACGAAAACATTGCTAACAAACGACTCCATGAAAGATTTGTGTAACAATGAGCGATGAATTCACACAGGACCAAGCAGTTTCTAAGAAAGCTTCTTACTGGTTTTTATCCTAGGATATTTCCGTTGTCACCATAAGCTTCAAAGCAATCCAAAATATCAATTCTGAGCTTCCACAAAAACAGTGCTAGCAAACTGTTCCATGAATAATTATTGTAACTCTTTGGGATGAGTTCACACATCACAAATAAGTTTCTCAGAAAGCTTCTTTCTGGTTTTTATCTGAGGATATTTCCATTGTCATCAAAGGCTTCAAAGTGATAAAAGTACCCCTTCTCAGATTCCACAAAAACAGTTCCAGCAAACTGCCTCATGAAAGAGTAGTGTAACTCTGTTAGAAGAGTTCACATATCACAAACAAATTTCTCAGAAAGCTTCTTTCTTGTTTTTATCTGGGGATATTTCAGGCCTCAAAGCACTACTGTACACTTCATTGCAGATTCTGTGAGAAGAGTGTTAGCAAACTTCTTAATGAAAGCAATGGTGTAACTCTGTGAGATGAATTCTCAAAACACAAAGCAGTTTCTGAGAAGGCCTATCTCCAGTTTTTATCTGAGGATATTTCATTATTCAACATGGGATTCAATGCCCTCTAAAATATCACTTCTGAGATTCCACAAAAATAGTGCTAGCAAACTCCTCCATCAAATACTGGTGTATCTCTGTGATTTGAATTGACACATCACAATGCAGTTTCCCAGAAAGCTTCTTTCTAGTTTTTGTCTGAGGAGATTTGCATCCTCACCATACTCCTCAATGTTGTCCCTAATATCACTTCTGAGATTCCACAAAAATAGTGCTAGCAAATTCCTCCATGAAAGCGTGATGTAAATGTGAGTTGAATTCACAGATAAGAAAGCAGTTTCTCAGAAAGCTTCTTTCTGGTTTTTATCTGAAGATATTTCCTTTATCACCATAGGTTTCAAAGCGATCTAAAATATTCCTTCTCAGATTCCACAAAAACAGTGCAAGCAAAGAGCTACATGAAACTGTTGTGTAACACTGTGAGATGAATTCACACATCACAAGGCAGTTTCTCAGAAAGCTTATTTCTAGTTTTTATCTACGGAGGTATCCTTGGAACCATAGGCTTCAAAGCAATCCAAAATATCACTTCTCAGATTTCTCATAAACAGTTCTAACCATCGGCTCCATGAAAGAGTTGTGTAACATTGTAAGATGAATTCACACATCACAAAGAAGTTTCTCAGAAAGCTTCTTTCTGGTTTTTATCTGAAGATATTTCCTTTGTCACCATAGGCTTCAAAGTGATCAAAAGAAATCCTTCTCAGATTCCACAAAAACAGTTCTAGAAAACTGCTCCATAAAAGAGTAGTGTAACTCTGTGAGATGAGTTCACACATCACAAACAAGTTTCTTAGAAAGCTTCTTTCTTATTCCAATCTGAGGATATTTCATGCCTCAATGTGTTCCCATATATCTCATTTCAGACTCTGCGAGAAGAGTGTTAGCAAACTTCTCAATGAAAGCAATGGTGTAACTCCGTGAGATGAATTCACACAACACAAAGCAGTTTATGAGAAGTCTTCTTTCCAGTTTTTATCTGAGGATATTTCATTTCTCACCGTGGGATTCAGTGCCATCTAATATATCATTTCCGAGATTCCACAAAAACAGTGCTAGCAAATTCCTCCATGAAAGAGTGGTGTATCTCTGAGAGATGAATTGACACATCACAAAGAAGTTTCCCAGAAATCTTCTTTCTAGTTTTTTTTTTTATATACTTTAAGTTCTAGGGTACATGTGCATAACGTGCTGGTTTGTTACATATGTATACATGTGCCATGTTGGTGTGCTGCACCCATCAACTCGTCAACACCCATCAATTCATCATTTATATCAGGTATAACTCTAGTTTTTATCTGAGGAGATTTCCGTTCTCACCATTGGCTTCAATGCTATCCATAATATCACTTCTGTGATTCCACAAAACAGTACTAGCAAATTCCTCCATAAAACAGTGGTGTAACTCTGTGAGATGAATTCACACATCAGAAAGCAGTTTCTCAGAAAGCTTCCTTCCAGTTTTTATCTGAAGAGATTTTCTTTCTCTCATTAGGTTTCAAAGAGATCCAAAATATCACTTCTCAGATTCCACAAAAACAGTGCTAGCAAACTGCTCCATGATAGAGGACAGGAACTCTGTGAGATGAATTCACACATCACAAAGCAGTTTCTCAGAAAGCTTCTTTCCACTTTTCATCTGAGCATATTTCCTTTGTCACCATAGGCTTCAAAGCGATAAAAAATTCCCCTTCTCAGATCCCAGAAAAACAGTTCGAGCGAACTGCTCCATGAAAGAGTAGTGTAATCGTGTGAGATGAATTCACAAAACACAAAGCAGTTTCTCAGAATGCTTATTTCTAGATTTGTCTGAGGGATTTCTGTTCTCACAATTGTCTTCAATGCTAACAAAAATATCACTTCCAAGATACCACAAAAACAGTGCTAGCAAATTTCTCCATGAAAGATTGGTGTACCTTTGTGAGATAAATTCACACATCAGAAAGCAGTTTCCCAGGAAGTTTTTTCTAGTTTTTATCTGGGGAGATTTCCTTTCTTATCATAGGCTTCAAAGCTATGCAAAATATCACTTCTCAGATTCCACAAAAACAGTGCTAGCAAATTCCTCCATGAAAGAGTGGTGTAACTCTGTGAGATGAGTTCACACATCACAAAGAAGTTTCTCAGAAAGTTTCTTTCTTGTTTTTATCTAAGGATATTTCAGGCCTCAATGCACTCTCATAATTGTCATTGTAGATTCTGCAAAAAGAGTGTTAGCAAATGTCTCGAGGAAAGCAGTGGTGTAACTCTGTGAGATCAATTCACACAACACAAAGCAGTTTCGGAGAAGGCTTCTCTCCCCTTTTTATCTGAGAATATGTCATTATTCACAATGGGATTCAATGCCGTCTAAACTATAACTTCTGAGGTTCCACAGAAACATTGCTAGCAATCTCCTCCATGAAAGAGTGGTGTAACTCTGTGAAATGAATTCACACATGACAGAAGAGTTTCTCAGAAATCTTTCTGGGATTTATCTGAGGATATTTTCTTTGTCACCATAGACTTCAAAGCAATCCAAAATATCCCTTCTCTGATTCCACAAAAACTGTGCTAGCTACAGCTCCCTTAAAGAGTTGTGAAACACTGTGAGATGAATTCACACATCACAAAGCAGTTTCTCAGAAAGTTTCTTTCTAGCTTTTATCTGAGGATATTTCCTTTGTTATCATAGGCTTCAAAGCAATAAAAAATACCCCTTCTCAGATTCCACAAAGTAACTTCTAGCATACTGCTCCATGAAAGTGTTGTGTAACACAGTGAGATGAATTCACACATTACAAAGCAGTTTCTCAGAAAGCTGTTTTATCTGAGCGTATTACCTTTGTCACCTTAGGCTTCAAAGCGATCCAAAATATACCTTCTCAGACTCCACAGAAACAGTGCTAGCAAACAGCTCCATGAAAGTGTTCTGTAACACTGTGAGAGGAATTCACACATCACAGAGCAATTTCTATGAAAGCTTCTTTCTGGCTTTTATCTGAGGATATTTCCTTTGTTACCATAAGCTTCAAAGTGAAACAAAATATCTCTTCTCATATTCCACAGAAATAGTGCTAGCAAACGGCTCCATGAAAGAGTTGTGTAGCATTGTCATATGAATTTACACATCACAAAGCAGTTTCTCCGAAACCTTCATTCTGGATTTTATCTGAGGATATTTCCTTTGTCAACATAGGCTTCAAAGTGATAAAAAATACCCCTTCTCAGATTCCACAAAAACAGCTCTAGCACACTGCTCCATGAAAGAGTGGTGTAAGTCAGTGAGATGATTTCACATATCACAATGCAGTTTTTCAGAAAGCTTATTTCTTTTTGTTATCTGAGGATATTTCGGTCCTCAGTGCGCCCCTGTATATCTCATTGCAGATTTTGCGAAAACAGTGTTAGCAAACTTCTCAATGAAAGCGTTCTTGTATCTCTCTGAGATGAATTCACACAACACAAAGCGGTTTCTGAGAAGGCGCCTCTCCAGTTTTTATCTGAGAATATTTGATTATTCACCATGGGATTCAATGTCGTCTAAAATATCACTTCTGGGATTCCACAAAAACAGTGCTAGCAAGCTGCTCCACGAAAGAGTGGTGTAATTCTGTGAGATGAATTCACACACACAGAGCAGTTTCTCGGAAAGCTTCTATCTAGTTGTTATCTGAGATTTCCTTTCTCATCATAGGCTTTAATGCAATCCAAAATATAATTTCTCATATTCCACAAAAACAGTGCTAGAAAACGGCTCCATGAAAAAGTTGTGTAACTTTGTGAGATGAATTCACACATTACAAAGCAGTTTCTCAGAAAGTTTCTTTTTGGGTTTTATCTGAGGATATTTCCTTTGTCACCATAGGTTTCAAAGTGATCCAAAATATCCCTTCTCAGATTCCACAGAAATAGTCCTAGCAGGCGGGGCGCGGTGGCTCAAGCCAATAATCCCAGCACTTTGGGAGGCCAAGGCGGGCAGATCACAAGGTCAGGAGATCGAGACCATCCTGGCTAACAGAGTGAAACCCCGTCTCTACTAAAAAATACAAAAAATACAAAAAAAAAGAAAAACTAGCCAGACGAGGTGGCGGGCGCCTGTAGTCCCAGCTACTCGGGAGGCTGAGGCAGGAGAATGGTGTGAACCCGAGAGGCGGAGCTTGCAGTGAGCTGAGATCCAGCCACTGCACTCCAGCTTGGTGACAGAGCAAGACTCTGTCTCAAATATATATATATATATATAT
Source organism: Trachypithecus francoisi (assembly GCF_009764315.1). NCBI lineage: Eukaryota > Metazoa > Chordata > Mammalia > Primates > Cercopithecidae > Trachypithecus > Trachypithecus francoisi. Next base: position 82,479 of record NW_022680652.1, on the reverse strand, counting down.
ATAGTGCTAGCAAACGGCTCATGAAAGAGTTGTGTAACACTGTGAGATGAATTCACGCATCACAAAGCAGTTTCTCGGAAAGATTCTTTCTGGATTTTATCTGAGGTTACTTCCTTTGTTACCATAGGCTTAAAAGCAATAAATAATACCCCTTCTCAGATTCCACAAAAAACAGTTCTTACAAACGGCTCCATGAAAGAGAAGTGTAACTCTGTGAGATTAAGTGACACATCACAAAGCAGTTTCTCAGAAAGTTTCTTTTTTATTGTCTTCTGGGGATATCTCAGGCCTCAATGCACTCCTGCATATCTCATTACAGATTCTACCAAAACACTGTTAGCCAACTTCTCAATGAGAGCACTGATGTTACTCTGTGAGATGAATTCACACACCACAAAGCAATTTCTAAGAAGGCTTCTCTCCTGTTTGTATCTTAGGATATATTATTTTTCACCATGGGATTCAATGCTATCCCAACTATCACTTCTGGGATTCCTCAAAAGGAGGGCTAGAAAATTCCTCCATGAAAGAGTGGTGTAACTCTGTGAGATGAATTCACACATCACAAAGAAGTTTCTCAGAAACCTTTCTTGTTTTTATTGAAGGATATTTCAGGCCTCAATGCACTCCCATATATCTTATTGTAGATTCTGTGAAAACAATGTTAGAAAACTTCTCAATGAATGCAAAGGTGTAACTTTGTGAGATTAATTCACACACTACAAATCAGTTTCTGAGAAAGCTTCTCTCCAGTATTCATCTGAGGATAGTTCAATATTCAAAATGGGATTCAATGTCATCTAAATTATGATTTCTGACATTCCACAATAACAGTGCTTGCAAATGCCTTCATGAAAGAGTGGTGTAACTCTCTGAGATTAATTTACACATCACAGAGAATTTTCTCAGAAAACTTCTTTCTAGTTTTAATCTGAAGAGATTTCCTTTCTCACAATAGGCTTCAATGTGATCCAAAATATCACTTCTCAGATTCCACAAAAGCACTCCTCCTAGCAAGTGGCTCCATGAATGAGTTGTGTAACATTGTGAGATGAATTCACACACCACAAAGCAGTTTCAAAAAAGCTTTTGTGCCGTTTTTACATGAGGATATTTCATTTTTCAGCCTGGGATGCAATAGTATCCAAACTATCACTTCTGAGATACCACAAAAACAGTGCTTGCAAACTCTTCCATGAAAGAGTGGTGCGAGTCTGTGAGATGAATTCACAAATCACAAAGACGTTTCTCAGAAAGTTTCTTTTCAGTTTTTATCTTAGGAGATTTCCTTTCTCACCATAGACTTCAAAGTGATCCAAAATATCACTTATCAGATTCCACAAATACATTTCTAGCAAACGGCTCCATGAAAGAATTGTGTAACATTATGAGATGAATTCACACATCACAAAGCAGCTTCTAAAAAATTTTCTTTCTGCGTTTTACATGAGGATATTTTCTTTGACACCAAAGTCTTCAAAGCCATCCAAAATATCCCATCTCAGATTCCACAAAAACAGTGCTAGCAAGCGGCTCCATGAAAGAGTTGTGTAACACTGTGAGATTAATTCACACATCACAAAGTAGTTTCTCCAAAAGCTTCTTTCTTTTTGTTATCTGAGGCTATTTCAGGCCTGAATGCTCTCCCGTATATCTCATTCAGATTCTGCAAAAAGAGTGATATCAAACTTCTCAATAAAAGCAATGGTGTAACTCTGTGAGATGAATATACACACACCACAAAGCATTTTCTCAAAAGGTGTCTCTCCTGTTTTTATCGGAGAGTATTTCATATTTCACCATGGGATTCAATGCTATCCAAAATATCACTTCTGATATTCCACCACAACAGGGCTAGCAAATTCCTCCATGAAAGAGTGGTGTAACTTTGTGAGATGAATTCACACATCACAAATAAGTTTCTCAGAAAGTTTCTTTCTTGTTTTTATCTGAGGATATTTCAGGCCTCTATGCACTACTGTATATCTCATTGTAGATTCTGTGAAAAGAGACTAAGCAAACTTCTCAATGAATGCAAAGTTTTAACTCTCTGAGATGAATTCACACAACACAAAGCAGTTTCTGAGAAGGTTTCTCTTCAGTTTTTATCTGAGGCTATTTCATTACTCACCATGGGATTCAATGCTGTCTAAAATATCACTTCTGAGATTCCACAAAAACAGTGCTGTCAAAAACATCCATGAAAGAGTGGTGTAACTCTGTGAGATGAATACATACATCACAAAGGAGTTTCTCAGGAAGCTTCTTTCTAGTTTTTATCTAAGGAGATTTCCTTTCTCACCATAGGCTTCAAAGCAATCCAAAATATCACTTCTCAGAGTCCACAAAAAACAGTGCTAGCAAATGGCTCTATGACAGAATTGTGTAATATTATGAGATGAATTCACACATCACAAAGCAGTTTATCAGAAAGCTTCTTTCTGGATTTTATCTGAGGATATTTCGTTTGTCACTATAGGCTTCAAAGCGATCCAAACTATGCATTCTCAGATTCTTCACAAACAGTGATAACAAATGACTCCATGAAAAAATTGTCTAACACTATGAGATGAATTCACACATCACAAAATAGTTTCTCAGAAAGCATCTTTCTGGTTTTTAGCTGAGGATAATTCCTTTGTCACCCTAGACTTCAAAGTGATAAAGTACCCCTTCTCACATTCCACAAAAATAGTTCTAGCACACCGCTCCATGAAAGAGTAGCATAACTCTGTGAGATGAATTCACACATCACAAAGCAGTCTCTCAGGAAGCTTCTTTCTGGGTTTTATCTGAGGATATTTCCTTTGTCACCATAGGCTTCAAAGTGATCCAAAATATTCCTTCTCAGATTCCACAGAAACAGTGTTAGCAAACGCCTCCATGAAAGAGGTGGGTAACACTGAGATGAATTCACACATTAGAAAACAGTTTCTCAGAAAGTTTCTTTCTGATTTTTATCAGAGGGCATATCCTTTGCCACCATAGGCTTCATAGAGATCCAAAATATTCCTTCTGAGATTCCAGAAAAACAGTGCTACCAAATGGCTCCATGAAAGAATAGTGTAACACTTTGAGATTAATACACACATCACCAAGTAGTTTCTCAGAAAGTTTTCTTCTTGTTTGTATCTGAGGATATTTCCTTTACCATCATAGGCTTCAAAGCGATCAAAAGTATGCCTTGTCAGAGTCCACAAAAACAGTGCTAGCAAGCAGCTCCATGAAATAGTAGTGTAACCCTGTGAGATGAATTGACACATCACAAAGAAATTTCTCAGAAAGCTTCTTTCTTGTTTTTATCTGAGGATATTTCAGGCCTGAATGCTCTCCCGTGTATCTCATTGCAGATTCTGTGAAGACAGTGTTAGCAATGGTTCAACACTCTGAGATGAATTCACTCGCCACAAAGCAGTTTCTGAGAAGGCTTCTCTCCCCTTTTTATCTGAGGAGATTTGATTTTTCACCATGGGAATCAATGCTATCAAAAATATAACTTCTGATATTCCACAAAAAGTGCTAGCAAACTCCTCCATGAAGGAGTGGTGTAACTCTGTGGATGTATTAACACATCATAAAGCAGTTTCTCAGAAAGCTCCTTTCTACTTTTTATCTGAGGAGATATCCTCTGTCACTATAGGCTTCAAAGTGATCCAAAATATCACTTTTCAGATTTCACAAAAACATTGCAAGCCAATGGCTCCATGAAAGAGTGTTGTAACCCTGAGGTGTGAATTCAAAAATAACAAAGCAGTTTCTCAGAAAGCTTCTTTCTGGTTTTTATCCGAGGATATGTCATTTGTCTATATAGGCTTCAAGGCGATCCAAAATATCCCTTCTCATATTCCAAAAAAACAATGCTAGCAAACGGTTCCATGAAAGATTTGTGTAACACTGTGAGGTGAATTCACACATCACAAAGCAGTTTCTCAGAATGCTTCGTTGCTTTTTTATTTGAGGATATTTCAGGCCTCAATGCCCTCCCATATATAACTTCTCAATGAAAGCAGTGGTTTTACTCTGAGATGAGAATTCACCACCATAAAGCAGTTTCTGAGAAGGCTTCTTTCCAGTTCTTATCTGAGGATGTTTCATTTTCCACCATGGGATTCAATGCTATCCAATATATCACTTCTGAGATTCCACAAAAACAGTGCCAGAAAATTGCTCCATGAAAGATTGGTGTTACTCTGGGAGATGATTTCACACACCACAATGCAGTTTCTCAGAAAGCTTGTTTCTAGTATTTATCTGAGTAGATTTTCTTTGTCACCAAAGGCTTCAAGGCGATCCAAAATATCACTTTTCAGGTTAAGTAAATACAGTGCTAGCATGTGCATTTGTCACGTATTTCTCATGTCTTGAAAAAAGAATGGAAGAATTGACAGCTAGACTAATTAATGCAGAGAAGATCATAAACGAAATGACAGAGATGAAAATCATGACACGAGAAATACGTGACAAATGCACAAGCTTCAGTAACCGACTCGATCAACTGGAAGAAAGTGTATCAATGATTGAAGATCAAATGAATGAAATGAAGTGAGAAGAGAAGTCTAGAGAAAAAGGAGGAAAAAGAAATGAATAAAGCCTCCAGGAAATATGGGTTTATGTAAAAAGACCAAATCTACGCCTGATTGGTGTGCCTGAAAGTGAGGGGGAAAATGGAACCAAGTTGGAAAATACTCTTCAGGATATCATCCAGGAGAACTTTCCCATCCTAGTAAGGCAGGCCAACATTCAAATTCAGGAAATACAGAGAATGCCACAAAGATACTCCTCGAGAAGAACATCAACAAGACACATAATTGTCAGATTCACCAAAGTTGAAATGAAGGAAAAAATCTTAAGAGCAGCCAGAGAGAAAAGTCGGTTTACCCTCAGAGAAAAGCCCATCAGATTATCAGCAGATTTCTCAGCAAAAACTCTACAAACCAGAAGAGAGTGGGGGCCAATATTCAACATTCTTAAAGAAAATAATTTTCAACCCAGAATTTCATATTCAGCCAAACTAAGTTTCATAAGTGAAGGAGAAATAAAATCCATTACAGACAAGCAAATGCTTAGAGATTTTTTCACCACCAGGCCTGCTCTACAAGAGACCCTGAAGGAAGCAGTAAATATGGAAAGGAACAACTGGTACCAGCCATTGACAAAACATGCCAAAATGTAAAGACCATTGATGCTAGGAAGAAACTCCATCAACTCACAAGCAAAATAACCAGTTAATATCATAATGACAGGATCAAGTTCACACATAACAATATTAACCTTAAATGTAAATGGACTAAATGCTCCAATTAAAAGACACAGACTGGCAAACTGGATAAAAAGTGAAGACCCATCAGTCTGCTGTATTCAGGAGACCCATCTCACATTACTGCATCACAAAGCAGTTTCTCAGAAGTCTTCTCTAGAGTATTTATCTAGAATTCATCTCAAAGAGTTTCACCTTTCTTTACATTGAGCAATTTGCTAACTCTGTTTTCGTGGAGTCTGCAACTTGATATTCCGAGAGGATTGAGTTCTTTGGTGAGAAAGAAAATATCCTCAGATAAATACTCATCTCACATGCAGAGACATACATAGGCTCAAAATAAAGGGATGGAGGAAGATCTACCAAGCAAATGGAGAACAAAAAAAAGCAGAGGTTGCAATCCTAGTCTCTGATAAAACTAGAACTCAGGACTAAGAAACTCAATCAAAACCGCTCAACTACATGGAAACTGAACAACCTGCTCCTAAATGACTGCTGGGTACATAACGAAATGAAGGCAGATATAAAGATGCTCTTTGAAACCAATGAGAACAAAGATACAATATACCAGAATATCTGGGACACATTTAAAGCAGTTTGTAAAGGGAAATTTATAGCACTACATGCCCACAAGATAAAGCTGGAAAGATGTAGAATTGACAGCCTAACACCACAATTAAAAGAACTAGAGAAGCAAGAGCAAACACATTCAAAAGCTAGCGGAAGGCAAGAAATAACTGAGATCAGAGCAGAACTGAAGGAGATAGGGACACAAAAAACCCTCCAAAAAATCAGTGAATCCAGGAGATGGTTTTTTGAAAAGATCAACAAAATTGATAGACTGCTAGCAAGACTAATAAAGAAGAAAAGATAGAAGAATCAAATAGATGCAATAAAAAATGAAAAAGGGGATATCACCACTGACCCCACAGAAACACACTCTACCATCAGAGAATACTATAAACACCTTTATGTAAATAAACTAGAACACATAGAAGAAATGGATAATTTCCTGGACACTTGCACTCTCCCAAGACTAAACCAGGAAGAAGTTGAATCCCTGAATAGACCAATAGCAGGCTCTGAAATTGAGGTAATAATTAATAGCCTGCACACCAGAGAATGATCAGGACCAGACAGATTCACAGCCGAATTCTACCAGAGGTACAAGGAACATCTGGTACCATTCCTTCTGAAACTATTCCAATCAATAGAAAAAGACGGAAACCTCCCTAACTCATTTTATGAGGCCAACATCATCCTGATACCAAAGCCTGACAGAGATATAACAAAAAAAGAGAATTTTAGACTAATATCGCTGATGAACATCGATGGAAAAACACTCAATAAAATACTGGCAAACTGAATCCAGTAGCACATCAAAAAGCTTATCAACCATGGTCAAGTTGGCTTCATCCCTGGGATGCAAGATTGGTTCAACAGATGCAAATCAATAAACGTAATCCAGCATATAAACAGAACCAAAGGCAAAAACCACATGATTATCTCCATAGATGCAGAAAAGGCCTTTAACAAAATTCAACAGCCCTTCATGCTAAAAACTCTCAATGAATTCGGTATTGATGGAACGTGTCTCAAAATAATAAGAGGTATTTATGACAAACCCACAGTCAATATCATACTGAATGAGCAAAAATTGAAAGCATTCCCTTTGAAAACTGGCACAAGACAGGGATGCCCTCTCTCACCACCCCTATTCAACATAGTGGTGGAAATTCTGCCTAGGGTAACCAGGCAAGAGAAAGAAATCAAAGGTATTGAGTTAGGAAAACAAGAAGTCAAATTGTCCCTGTTTGCAGATGACATGATTGTATATTTAGAAAATCCTATCATCTCAGTCCAAAATCTCCTTAAGCTGATAAGCATCTTCAGTAAAGTCTCAGGATACAAAATGAATGTGCAAAAATCACAAGCATTCTTATACAATAGTAATAGACAGAGAGCCAAATCATGAATGAACTTCCATTCACAATTGCTTCAAAGAGAATAAAATACCTAGGAATCCAACTCACAAGGTTGGTAAAGGACCTCTTTAAGGAGAACTACAAACCACTGCTCAGTGAAATAAAAGAGGACACAAACACATGGAAGAACATACGATGCTCATGGATAGGAAGAATCATTATTGTGAAAATGGCCATATTGGGGACCGTGCCGGGGGTGGTGGAGAATGAACAGACAAGAGACAAAGACAAACAGAGAACATGGCGGCCGCGCCTAGAGCCTCTGCCCACTTTATTTATACTCCATAAATCCCATGTCAGCAAAAATAACACAATGCAAAACAAACTTTCTGCACCCAGATATAACCTTCTGCTTAGTTCCTTGTCTCGAAGTTCTTTCTTATTTGTCTGCCTTCTTGGCGCCTACTAGAGTTCATTAAAAGTTCAACTAGAGATACTGTCCTTGACTACTGGAGTTCATTGAAAGTGCAACTAGCTAGAGATACTGTCCTTGAGCCTTGTCTATTCTTAGCATATTATTTTCAATGGCCCCTGCATTTCCCCCTTTTTGTTTTGCCTCAGTCCTAGAAAGGTAGCCCATACTTGTTCCTGTGTTTTCCTTTGTTTTTGGATGAGATGGAGAGAGCATCGGATCACCATGAGAAGTAAACCCAATCCGAGTGCCCAAAGCAAGATACTTCCAGAGATTGTAGAAATCCATGTTTTCGTCTGGGTCCATGGGTTAAGGGCAGCAAAACTTTGACCCAGCTCCTGCAAGGTAGCGGTCCTAGACAATACATGGAATTGTTGTCGAAATGTTTCGGAAATGTTTTGAGTAAGTTCTTGGATGTCCAAACTAATATTTTTATGGCCTATTAATAATCTTCGGATTTCAGTCCAATTCTGAGAAACATTAAAAGGCACAGGTGTTAAACAAAATTGAGTGGAGTTCCAATCACATTGCAATGTTATTCGAGTACTGAGGACAGTGAGCTGATCTCCAAGCCACGTTAAGGCTTGCTCCACGTTGTCCAATCTTTCAGTGAGTTGAGAGTCAATGTTCCGTTGTTGAAGCCACAACCGATGAGATTGCTCATGCCATTGCTGCACAAATTCAGCATTTTGTATGCTTTGATGTAGAGCGAGTCCTGCCACGGCTGCAGTGGAGGCGATGGTGACAAGGCCCATTACCGTGGCGACTATAAGTCCAAGGGCACGACGGGTCCACTGGAGCGAAGTCCAAATATAAATTTCAAGAGGTGATGCCCCCCCACGGTCACGTAAGGTTGACAGGTAGCCAAATTTCCTTACGAGCCCTGAGGATATAAATATCCCCAGTAAAGTTGTGCCACCAGGAATGATTGAGGCAAGACAAAAATGTACACATATCTGTACAATTAACAATTCCCGTATCATTATTCCATGTTACATTCCCCACTAACAATAGGTAAGGCTTTCGGACACAAGCAATAATATATTGGGAGATATTCCGATGTAATTGAATATGAAAGGGGTTATCCGGGTTAGAAAGATTAAGGGACATATTCCCCACAAAAGTACTAATGGCATCACCTGCAGCTAATAACTTCCAAAGATGACTTTGTACTTGTAAAGAGTATCTAAGTTGAGGCATAGGTGGCAACAAGCCTCCTTCACGCCATACCAAAGTTTCATTACCGTCAGCAGCAATACTTTTATTTACCCGGTGACATTTCAAAGCTATGTGACTAAATTTTGTTTGAAAATCACCGTGCACACTCCAATCAATTACTTGCAGCCTATTATATTCTAATAAAATCCGGGGCTTAGTTCCCCGACAATGTTGCCACTCCAATTCCTCAATATTAGGGGAAACCTCTGGAATAGGACAAAAACGTAAGGAACTAGGAATAGTCTCATTAATGTATACAGTATGATTATAATGAAAACTTCTAGTTACAATAATAACAGTATTGGCAGCCACATGGCTATGATTATAGCGAACAGCCCAAGCTTCATGCGATTTCCGGAGACAGTGAGGACTATTTCCCATGCAAATTGGAAGTCCTTCCACTCCAGATTGGTATGTGCTGTTTATTATTCCCGTTTCTTGTTCTATGTTGTCCTTGTCCATATAGGGGGATGGCATCCAAGTAGTGTCATTGGTGAAAACCTTAACTTCTGCCTCCCCCCAGGCGACTCCCTGATACAAGGGTGGAAAGGGAATATAAGTCCAATATTCATACAAAGCCTCACTAAGGGAAATAAGTCCCCCTCTGGGGCACATCCAACAAAGGAAGAGATGCATGCTGAGTTCAGTTTTCTTTTCAACAGGGTTTCAATCACTTTGTAGGAAACCACTCAGGTCCGCTCCCTGTAAGGACAAGAGCATAGCCCCGTCCCTGTTTTACAACTTGCCCCTGAGCATACTTACCTTCTTCATTAGGATACCAAACCTTTAAATTGTTGGTGGGGACTATCGCCGAGGGAAGTGAGGAAAGATGAGTTACGGCAGTGGAGTCCTGCAATTGTCTCAATTGATTCAAAAAATTAAGGTAAACAAAACCTTTAAAATCTGATTTCTGGGGGAATCATTTCCCCCTTTTTGTTTTAGCAGTTGAGTTTTTAAGGTTAAATTTGCACGCTCAATGATGGCTTGACCTTGACTGTTGCCTGGGATACCAGTGAGATGTTGAATATTGTATTGCTGTAAGAAAACTTGTAACTTACGAGAAACATAGGCAGGGGCATTATCAGTTTTAAGTATTAGAAGAATGCTCATGATGGTGAAACAAGCTAAGAGATGAGTAATAACAGAATCAGCTTTTTTAGATGGCAAAGGAGTTGCCCATTGAAAATGAGAGAAAGTATCAATGGTATGATGAACATACTTTAATCATCCAAAAGAAGGGATGTGTGTGACGTCCATTTGCCAAATCTGATTAACTTGAGTACCTCGCGGATTAACCCCAGGATGGAAAGATGGAATACTCAAAGGAGCACAAGAAGGACAAGCTCGAATAAGAGAACGAGCTTGTTTACAAGTTAAATGAAATCATCGTTGAAGGCCAGAACTATTAGTGTGATGTAGAGCATGTTCTTGTTCTGCAGCCTGTAGGTGGCCAATTAAGAGCGAATCAATCTGAGCATTACCATGAACTAACGGTCCAGGAAGTTGAGAATGAGAACAAAGATGAGTGATGAATAAAGGAGCTCGATGTTGGCTCAAAGTAGAGGACAACAAAGAAAAGAGTTTTGAAGAGAAGAAGTAGCACAAAGAGGTAGAGTTGCTTGAGAAATATAAGAAGTAACATACACGGCGTATTGAGAATCACTAACAATGTTACAACTGGTGGAAGGGAAATCAAGTAAGACCATGAGAATAGCAAACAGTTCTCCCTGTTGCACCGAGGGATAAGGATAAACTGTAACTCGAGATTGATGAACACTCCAATATCCAGCTTTACAATTGCTACTAGCATCAGTAAAAAAGGTAGGGCCTTGAACAGGAAATAAAGATATTGGTGAGAAAGGCAACACAGAATGCTGTCAAAAAATGAAAAGATCGGAGACTTAGGATATTGGGTAGAAAATTGTCCAACAAATGAGGCACAAGCAACTTGCCAAGAATCAGAAGTGGCAAGAAGATAAGTAATCTGACTATGAGTGAATTGAGAGATAATGAAGGAAGGATCTCCTCCCCAGAGTTGTAGACAGCGATGCCGTCCTTTGATGATCAATTCAGCTCAACGATCAATATAAGTAGTCAAGCGTTTTGATGTTTTCTTGGATTAAAAAAATCCATTCTAACGGCCGATTTGTTTGATGAATCATACCTGTAGGAGAATGTAAAGTATGAAAGAAACAAAAGGAAAAGGGAACATCAGGAAGGATATAATGTAGATGGGCCTTTTGAAGTTGTTCTTCTACAAGCTGGAGTTCCTGTAAAGCCAAAGGAGTTAAATGACGTGAGCTGTCCAAGTGACTCTCTCCTTCTAGAATAGGAAAAAGATGTTGTAACTGATACGTTGGTATTCCTAAAACAGGATGCATCCAATTAATATCTCCTAAAAGCTTTTGAAAGTCATTTAGTGTTTTTAAATGATTGCGTCGAATTTGAATCTTTTGGGGTCGAGTATTTCGCACTCCCAAGGTATAACCTAAATATTGAATAGGAAAATCTATTTGAATTTTTTCTGGGGCAATATTAAGTGATTATAAAGAGAACTGCGTTTGTAAGGATGTAAAAACATCTTGCTGCTCTTTTTTGGTGGGTGCGGCAAGAAGAATATCATCCATGTAATAATATAAAAGAACAGAAGGATGACATTTTCGAACAGGATTCAGAGCTTGATGGACAAATTCTTGACACAAGGTAGGGCTGTTTAACATACCTTGAGGTAAAACCTTCCACTGATATCGAGAAAGTGGCTGAGAATTATTAAAAACAGGGACAGAGAAGGCAAAACGCTCACAATCCTTTTGATCCAAAGGAACAGAAAAAAAGCAGTCTTTTAAATCAATAACCATAAGTAACCAATCTTGAGGAATCATAGAAGGGTTAGGAAGGCCAGGTTGTAAGGATCCCACGGGTTGAATACATGCATTAATAGCACAAAGATCTGTCAATAGTCTCCATTTACCGTTTTTTTTTTTTCTTAATCACAAAGACAGTGGAATTCCATGGAGAAGTACTAGGTTCTATATGACCTAGGGATAATTGTTCCTGAACTAAGTTTTCCAAGGCCTCAAGCTTCTCACGTGTTAAAGGCCACTGTTCAACCCATACAGGAATATTAGTTTTCCATGTCAAGGGAAGGGCTTGAGGCTGCTGAACAGTGGCTACATGTTTAAAGATTTTTCAAGGGGATTGTAGCCCATGCAGAACATCATATTCTTGGCAGAATTAGAGACATGAGGAATAGAAACAAAAGCTCCAAATTGTTGCAATAAATCTCGCCCCCATAAATTTAGGGCAATAGGAAAAATATAAAACTGAACTTGGGCCATTTGACCATCCAGCCCTCGACAATTTAAGGATTGAGAACTTTGATACATCTCAGAGGCGGAACCTAATCCTGTAAGAGGAACAGCAACAGGCTGTTTAGGCCACTGCAAAGGCCATTGATCAGAAGCAATAATGGAAACGTCAGCTCCAGTGTCGACCAAGCCCTGAAAAATTTGTCCCTCTATTTCGAGGGGAAACAAGGGCTTTTGTTGAGTTACTAATGTTTCCCAAAAAATATGTTTACCTGTACTTCCAAAACTTCCGATTCTTTCTTGCCTCCATGAAGGAAACTGAAAATAGGGTAGTGCAAGGAGTTGTGCAATTTGCTGCCCCTCTTTCAGGGATATAGGTTTATGAGCCTGAGCCATAATTTGAATTTCCCCTTTATAATCAGAATCTATAACACCCAAATGAACTTGTAAACCCTGTAAAATGCTACTACTGCGTCCTATAAGCAATCCAACAGTATGTGGAGGTAATGGCCCAAAAACACCTGTAGCCAATTTAACAACTCCTATTTCTGGGGTGAGTTCAACAGCCTGTAAAATCGCCACATCAGCAGCGGCGCTACCGGAAGTAGCAGAGAAAAGCTGAGCTAATGAAAATTGGGGGTTAACATTGGCTGGCTGGCCTGCTGATGCTGGACCCCTGAGCTGACTGGAAATTGCAAATGAAGAGGGCTTGTATTGTTGTTGGGGCCCAAGCTGAAGGGCCCCTCTGCAAGTTTCCCAATCCGGAGATGAGAGAATTACCGTTTTTGTCCACTTTAGAGTGACATTCATTAGTCCAGTGTCACCCTTTGCTGCAGTGACGACAGGGCTCAGTAGGAAGCTTTTTAAATTCTACTTTGGAGGAGTCACTCCTATTAGATAACTTATGGCACTCCTTTTTAAAATGACCGGTCTTTCCACATTGGAAGCAAACTCCCTTTTTTCGCATGAATGCCTTAGATAAAGTTCCAGCAAACAACTGAGCGTTGTAGGCAGCCCCTCTCACTCCTGCACAGGCTGTAATAAAATCTTCTATTTGTAAGTTTCCAGCAGCCTTTAGAGAACGCAACAACTTCTGACATTCCTGATTAGCATTCTCAAAAGCTAGTGTGGTTACCAGGATTTGGCCTGCAGCCCCACTACCCACAGTCTTTATTACAGCATCTTGGAGCCGAGCCACAAAGTCAGGATAAGGTTCGTATGCACCCTGCAAAATCCTAACAAAAGACAAGGCAGTTTTTCCTGATGGTTCTACTTTACACCAAGCCTTTTAAAAAAGTGCTTTAACTTGTGATAATACCACGTCCTCAAGTCCAGATCGAGCTGCTATGGTAGCAAACTGACCAGTGCCTGTTAATTGGTCCTCTGTTGGTCCTGGAGGATTTCTAGTGGCATTGCAGTGGGCCTGCTCTTTGGCATCTTCCAGCCACCAACTGCGTAGCTGAAGCCACTGAGAGCAGTCCAAAACAGCCTTCCCCAAAGTCTCCCAATCAAGAGGCAAAAACAAATTCTCAGAGGAGAAAGAATCTAGAAGCCCCATGACAAAAGGTGATTGAGGGCCATAATTAGCAACAGCTGCCTTCATTTCTTTAAGAAAATTAAACTGAAGAACATTATACTGCACATTTATACCCCCTTGAGGAAATTGGTCATTAGGACCAAATGTTGCCTAATAATGGGGAACAATTGTAGAGGATCCTCATCCTCTTGAGAATCCAATACCTTAATTACAGCTTTAGCAGTAGAAGCGGGAACAGCAAAAACCGTGCCTGAACGAGGCAGCATTTCCATCGGCGGTGGTGGTGGTGGAAAACTATCCTCCTCCTCCGTCTTAGGTACTGATGGGGGTGGATGAAACATGGGAAAAGTAAAAACAGGAGTGGGTGGAAAGAAGGTTGAGCGGGAGATAACTGCAATTGTAAAATTTGTTGTAACAACTGAACAACTGGCTGAAGCTCCTTTTGAATTTCTGATTCCTTTTCATGAGACACATTATCACACAAAGTACCTTCTCCTTCAGTTACAGAATTATCTAAAGGAGTGGAAATGGCTATCGGAGACTTCAAAGACTCCTCATCCCTGCCTTCCCAATTTTCAGAGTCTGTCTCTACGAGCTCCAAAGCCTGAGTAATAGAGGCACAAAGGGCCCACAAAGGTGCTGACATTACATCGCCGCACTGATGCACTTGATGAAGGGTCTTAACCTGTTGCCACTCTCGCTTATTTAATTGTACTTCAGTTTGATATTGAAACCAAGAGCAATGTTGTTCCACATGAGCAAACAATTTCCACAAAGTTCTCTCTTTTGCATCAACCCCCAATCGAAAGTAAAAGCCCTTGTAATAATCTTAAATATTCTGAGGCCAAGGAACTGGAATTCCCCATAATGAAAGCTTAAGAAGGTTCCCCTTAACAATTCCCGGGTTTCACCCGCTCCTAGGGGGTTCCCCTTCTTGTTCCCCACTACTCAACCTGTGCACACTGCTCGCTGCGCCACTTATTGGGGACCATGCCGGGGTGGTGGAGAATGAACAGACACAAGAGACAAAGACAAACAGAGAACATGGCGGCCGTACCTAGAGCCTCCGCCTCACTTTATTTATACTCCGTAAATCCCATGTCAGCAAAAATAACACAATGCAAAACAAACTTTCTGCATCCAGATATAACCTTCTGCTTAGTTCCTTGTCTCTAAGTTCTTTCTTATTTTGTCTGCCTTCTTGGCGCCTACTAGAGTTCATTAAAAGTTCAACTAGAGATACTGTCCTTGACTACTGGAGTTCATTGAAAGTGCAACTAGCTAGAGATATTGTCCTTGAGCCTTATCTATTCTTAGCATATTATTTTCAATGGCCCCTGCATGGCCATACTGTCCAAGGCAATTTATAGATTCAATGCCATCCCCATCAAGCTACCAATGACTTTCTTCACAGAATTGGAAAAAACTGCTTTAAAGTTCATATGGAACCAAAAAAGAGCCCACATTGCCAAGACAATCCTAAGTCAAAAGAAAAAAGCTGGAGGCATCACAATACCTGACTTCAAACTATACTACAAGGCTACAGTAACAAAAACAGCATGGTACTAGTATCAAAACAGAGATATAGATCAATGGAACAGAACAGAGCTCTCAGAAATAATAGCATGCTTCTACAACCATCTGATCTTTGACAAACCTGACAAAAACAAGAAATGGGGAAAGGATTCCCTATTCAATAAATGGTGCTGGGAAAATTGTCTAGCCATAAGTCAAAAGCTGCAACTGGATCTTTTCTTTACTCCTTATACGAAAATTAATTCAAGATGGATTAGAGACCTAAATGTTAGACCTAATACCATAAAAACCTTAGAAGAAAACCTAGGTAATACCATTCAGGACATAGGCATGGGCAAGGACTTCACGTCTAAAACACTGAAAGCCATGACAACAAAAGCCAAAATTGACAAATGGGATCTAATTAAATTAAAGAGCTTTTGCACAGGAAAAGAAACTATCATCAGAGTGAACAGGCAACCTACAGAATGGGAGAAAATTTTTGTAATCTACCCCCTGACAAAGGGCTAAAATACAGAACGTACAAAGAACTCAAACAAATTTACAAGAAAAAACCAAACAACCCCATCCAAAAGTAGGCAAAGGAAATGTACAGACATTTCTTAAAAGAAGACATGCATACAACCACCAGACACATGAAAAATTTCTCGTCATCACTGGCCATCAGAAAAATGCAAATCAAAACCACAATGAGATATCATCTCACAACAGTTAGAATGGAAATCATTAAAAAGTCAGGAAACAACAGGTGCTGGAGAGGATGTGGAGAAATAGGAACACCTTTACACTGTTGGTGGGATTGTAAACTAGTTTAGTCATTGTTGAAGACAGTATAGCAATTCCTCAAGGATCTAGAACTAGAAATACCATTTGACCCAGCCATCCCATTACTGGGTATATATCCAAAGGATTGTAAATCAGGTTGCTATAAAGACACATGCACATGTATATTTATTGCGGCACTATTCACAATAGCAAAGACTTGAAATCAACCCAAATGTCCATCACTGACAGACTGGATTAGGAAAATGTGGCTCATATACATCATGGAATACTATGCAGCCATAAAAAAGGATGAGTTTGTGTCCTTTGTAGGGACATGGATGCAGCTGAAAACCATCATTCCCAGCAAAATGTTACAAGAACAGAAAAAAAACACTGCATTTTCTCTCTCATAGGTGAGAAATAAACATTAAGATCACTTCGACACGGGAAGGGGAATATCAGACACTGGAGCCTATTATGGGGAGGGGGAAGGGAGGAGGGATGGAAATGAGAGTTATACCTTATTTAAATGACGAGTTTTTGGGTACTGACAGGTTGATGGGTGCAACAAACCAACATGGCACATGTATACATATGTAGCAAACCTGCACGTTGTGCACAAGTACATTAGAACTTAAAGTATACAAAAAGAAACAAACAAAACAAACAAACAAAAAAAACCCCTGAAGATAACTGATCACACATTCGACAGTTACTCCACAAAAATGTATGTTGGATTCTAAAATACTGCAATATTTTCTATGGTTATAATAAACAATCTCAAGTTAAAACAAAAAAAGAATAGTGTAACTCTGTGAGATGAATTCACACATCACAAAACAGTTTCTCTAAATGCTTCTCTCTAGATTTTATCTGAGGATATTACCTTTTTCACCATAGCACTCAATGTGTGAGCCATATCCCATTGCAGATTCCACAACAACAGTATTAGTAAACTGCTCCATGAAAATTAAGTTGTAACTCTGAGATGAATTCAACAGCACAAACAGTTTGACAGAAAGCTTATTTCTTTTTCTTTTCTGAGGATATTTCCTTTGTCACCATGGACTTCAAAGCGATTAAAAATACCCCTTCTCAGTTTCCACAAAAACTGTGCTAGCAAACTGCTCCATGAAAGAGTAGTGTAATTCTGTGAGTTGAATAGACACATCACAAAGCAGTTTCTCAGAAAGGTTCTTTCTAATTTTAATCTGAGGATATTTCCTTTGCAGATCCCACAAGAAAAGTGTTAGTAAACTGATCCATGAAAAGAGAAGTGTAACTCTGAGAGATGAATTCACATATCACAAAGCAGTTTCTCAGAAAGCTCCCTTGTAGTATTTATCTGATTATATTTCCCTTGTCACCATAGGCTTCAAAGCGATCCAAAGTATCCCTTCTCAGATTACACAAAAACAGTGCTAGCAGACAGCTACATGAAGGAGTGAAGTAACTTCATGAGATGAATTCACACATCACAAATCAGTTTCTCAGAAAGCTTCTTTCTATTTTCTACCAGATGGTATTTCCTTTTTCACCATACTCCTCAATACGCTCCAAAATATCCCACTGCAGATTCTGCGAATACAGTTTTAGCAAACTGCTCAATGAAAGAGTGGTGTTACTCTGTGAGGTGAATTCAAACATCACATAGCAGTTTCTCAGAAAGATTCTTTTTAGTTCTTATCTGAGGATATTTCCTTTGTCACCGTG
This sequence comes from Trachypithecus francoisi, assembly GCF_009764315.1. Classification (NCBI taxonomy): domain Eukaryota; kingdom Metazoa; phylum Chordata; class Mammalia; order Primates; family Cercopithecidae; genus Trachypithecus; species Trachypithecus francoisi. Next base: position 64,748 of record NW_022680652.1, on the reverse strand, counting down.
GGCCTCAAAGCCATTAACAATATCCCTTCTCAGATTTCACAAGAAGTGCTAGCAAAAGGCTCAATGTAAGAGTATTGTAACTCTGAGATGAATTCACACATCTCAAAACAGTTTCTCAGAAAGCTTGTTTCCAGCTTTATCTGAGGATATTTCCTTTGTCACAGTAGGATTGAAAGTGATCAGAAATGTCCCTTCTCAGATTCCACCAAAACAGTGCTAGCAAACGGCTCCAGGAAAGATTGGTGCAACTCGGTGAGATTAATTGACACATCACAAAGAAGTATCTCAGAAACCTTCTTCCAAGTTTTTATCTGAGGACATTTCCTTTTTCAACATCTGCCTCAATGTCCTCCCGAATATCCCATTGCAGATTCCATGACAATAGTGTTAGCAAACTGCTCAATGAAAGTATTGTGTAACTGTGAGATGAATTCACACATCACAAAGCAGTTTCTGAGAAGGCTTCTCTCCAGGTTTTGTCTGAGGTTATTTCCTTTTTCATCATAGCACTCAATGAGCCCACAATATCTCATTGCAGATTCCATGACAACAGTGTTAGTAAACTGCTACATGAAAAGAAAGGTGTAACTCTGAGCGATGAATTCAAACACCACGAAGCAGTTTCTCAGGAAGCTCCCATCTGGTTTTTATCTGATTATATTTCCTTTGTCACCATAGGCTTCAAAGCTATCCAAAGTATCCCTTCTGAGATTCCACAAAAACAGTGGAAGCAACCTGTTCCAAGAAACAGTGATGTAACTCTGTGAGATGAATTCCCGAATCACAAAGCAGTTTCTCAGAAGACTTCTCTGCAGTTTTTATCTGAGAATATTTCCTTTTTCACCGTAGGACTCAATGTCCTCGGAATATCCCATTGCAGATTCCACAAAAACAGAGTTAGCAAACTGCTCAGTGTAAAGAAAGGTGGAATTCTGTGGGATGAATTCACACATCACAAAGCAGTTTCTCCAAAAGCTTCTCTCCAGTTTTGATCTGAGAATGTTTCCTTTTTGAACACAGTACTCAATGAGCTTGCAATATCCCACTGCAAATTAAACGAAAATAGTGGTAATAAACTACTCCACGCAAAGAGCGGTGTAACTTTGTTAGATGATTTCACTCATCACAAAGCAGTTTCTCAGAAAGCTTCTTTCTAGTTTTTATCTGAGGATATTTCCTTTGTCACCATAGGCTTCAATGCAATCCAAAATATCCCTTCTCAGATTCCACAAAAACAGTGCTAACAAACTTCTCCAAGAAAGAGTGTTGTAATTCTGTGAGATGAATTGTCACATCACAAAGCAGTGTCTCACAAGACTTCTCTCCAGTTTTTACCCAAGGATATTTCCCTTTTCACCCTAGGATGCAATGGTCTCGGAGTATCAAATTGCAGACTACACGAAAACATAGTTAGCAACCTGCTCAATGTAAAGAAAGCTGTAACTCTGTGAGCTGAATTCACATATCACAAAGCAGTTTCTCAGAAAGTTTGTTTGTAGTTTTTATCTGAGGATGTTTCCTTTGTCACCATAGGCTTCAAAGCCATCCAAAATATCCTTTCTCAGATTCCACAAAAACGGTGTTAGTAAATTGCACCATCAAAACAAGGTTGTAACTCTGTGAGAGGAATTCACTCATCACAAAGCAGTTTCTCAGAACATTTTTCTCCACTTTGTATCTGACGATATTTCCTTTTTCAAAACAGGACTCAATGCCCACGGAATATCCCATTGCAGATTCCAGGAAAACAGAGTTAGCAAACGGCTGAATGTAAAGAAAGGTAGAATTCCGTGAGATGGATTCAGACATCACAAAGCAGTTTCTCTGAAGGCTTCCATCCAGTTTTTATCTGAGGATATTTCCTTTATCATCATAGCATTCAATGTGCTGGCAATATCCCATTGCAGATTAAACGAAAACAGTGTTAGTAAACTGCTTCATGAAAAGAACGGTGTAACTTTGTGAGACAAATTCACACATCACAAAGCAGTTTCTCAGAAAGCTTCTTTATAGTCTTCATATGAGGGTATTCCTTTGTCACCATATGTGTCAAAGTGATCCAAAATATCCCTTCTCAGATTCCACAAAAACACTGCTAGCAAACGGCTCCATGAAAGAGTAGTGTAACTCTGTGAGATGAATTGACACATCACAAAACAGTTTCTCAGAAAGCCTCTTTGTAGTTTTAATCTGAGGATATTTCCATTTTCACCATGACCTTCAATGCAATCCATGTATAGCTTCTCAGATTCCACAGAAGCAGTGCTTACAAACTTCTCCATGAAAACAATGGTGTAACTCTGTGAGATGAATTCACACATCACAAAGCAGTTCCTCAGAGAGCTTCTTTCTAGTTTCTATCTGAGGATATTTCCTTTGTCACCATAGGCTTCAAAGCCATCAAAAATATCTCTTCTCAGATTTCACAAGAAGTGCTTGCAAACAGCTCCATGAAAGAAAGGTGTAACTTTGTTAGATGAATTCACACATCACAAAGCAGTTTCTCAGAAAGCTTCTTTCTAGTTTTTATCTTAGGCTATTTACTTTGTCATGATAAGTTTCAATGCGATCAGAAATGTCTCTTCTCAGAGTCCAGAAAAACTGTGGTAGCACACGGCTCCATGAAAATTTGGTGTAACTGTGTGAGATGCATTCGCACATCACAAAGCAGTTTCTCAGAAAGCCTCTTTCAAGTTTTTATCTGAGGACATTTCCTTTTTCACCATCATCCTCAATACCCTCCCGAATATCACATTGCAGATTCCACAAAAATAGTGTTAGCAAATTGCTCAGTGAAAATATTGTGTAACTCTGTGAGATGAATTCATACATCACAAGGCATTTCCCCAAAGGCTTCTCTCCAGTTTTTATCTGAGGTTATTTCCTTTTTCACCATAGCACTCAATGTACTCGCCATATCCCATTGCAGATTCCACCACAACAGTGGTAGTAAATTGCTCCATGAAAAGAAAGGTGTAACTCTGAGAGATGAATTTGCGCATCACAAAGCAATTTCTCAGAAAGCTTCTTTCTAGTTTTTATCTGAGGATATTTCCTTTGTCACCATAGGTTTCAAATCCATCCAAAATATCCCTTCACAGATTCCACAAAAACAGTGCTACCAAACTGCTCCATGAAAGAGTGATGTAACTCTGTGAGATGAATTCACATATCACAAAGCAGTTTTTCAGAAACCTTCCTTCTAATTTTCATTTTAAGATATTTCCTTTGTCACCCTAGGCTTCAAAGTGATCCAAAATATCCCTTCTCAGATTCCAAAAAATCAGTGCTAGCAAATTGCTCCATGAAAGAGTAGTGTAACTCTGTGAGATGAATTCACACAGCACAAAACAGTTTCTCAGAAAGCTTGTTTCCAGGTTTTATCTGAGGATATTTCCTTTGTCACTATAGGATTCTATGAGATCAGAAACATCTCTTCTCAGGTTCCACAAAAACAGTGCTAGCAAACGGCTGCATGAAAGATTGTTGTAACTCTGTGAGATGAATTCACACATCACAAAGCAGTTTCAGAGAAAGCTTCTTTCAAGTTTTTATCTGACGACATCTCCTTTTTCATTTTCAGCCTCAATGCCCTCCCGAATATATCCCAATGCAGATTCCACAAAGGGAGTGTTAACAAACTGATCAATGAAAGAGTCGTGTAACACTGTGAGATGAATCTACACATCACAAAGGAGTTTCTCCAAAGACTTCTCTCCAGGTGTTGTCTGAGGACATCTACTTATTCACCATAGCACTAAATGTGCTCACAATATCCCATTTCAGATACCATAACAACAGTGTAAGTAAACTGTTCCATGAAAACAAAGTTGTAACTCAGAAAGATGAATTCACACGTCACAAAGCAGTGTCTCAGAGAGCTTCTTTCAAGTTTTCAGTTGAAGGAGGATATTTCCTTTGTCACCATGGGCTTCAAAGTGATCCAAAATATCCCTTCTCAGATTCCAGAAAACAATGCTAGCAAACTACTCCAAGAAAGACTGGTGTAACTCTGTGAGATGCATTCCTGCATCACAAAGCGGTTTCTCAGAAGACTTCTCTCCAGTTTTTATCTAAGGATATTACCTTTTTCACCCTAGGACTTAATGCCCTCAGAATATCAAATTGCAGACTCCATGAAAACAGAGTTAGCAACCTGCTCAATGTAAAGAAAGGTGTAAATCTGGGACCCGAATTCACACATCACAAAGCAGTTTCTCAGAAAGCTTCTTTCTAGTTTTTATCTGAAGGTATTTCCTTTGTCAACATAGGCTTCAGAACAATCAAAAATATCCCCTCTCAGTTTCCACAATAAGTGCTAGCAAATGATTCCATGAAAGAGTGATGTAACTCCATGAGAGGAATTCACTCAGCACAAAGCAGTTTCTCAGAACACTTCTCTCCAGTTTTTATCTGAGGATATTTCCTATTTATCTGAGGACATTTCCTTTTTCAGCATCAGCCTCAATGCCCTCCCAAACGTCCCATTACAGATTTCACAAAAACAGAGTTAGAAAACTGCTCATTGTAAAGGAAGTTGGAAATCTGTGAGATGAATTCACACATCACAAAGTAACTTCTCCGATAGCTTCTCTCCAGTTTTTATCTGAGGATATTTCCTTTTTCACCATAGCCCTCAATGCACTCGCAATATCCCATTGCAGATTAAACGAAAAGAGTGTTAGTAAACTCCTCCATGCAAAGAACGGTGTAACCTTGTGAGATGAATTCACACATCACAAAGCAGTTTCTCAGAAAGCTTCTTTCAAGTTTTAATCTGAGGATATTTCATTTGTCACCATAGGCTTCAAAGCGATCCAAAATATCCCTTCTCAAATTCCACAAAATCAGTGATTGCAAAGTGCTCCATGAAAGAGTAGTGTAACTCTGTGAGATGAATTCACATATCACAAAGCAGCTTCTCAGAAGACTTCTCTCCAGTTTTAATTTTAGGATATTTCCTTTTTCATCATAACATTCAATGCCCTCGGAATATCAAATAGCAGACTCCACAAAAACAGAGTTAGCAACCTGCTCAATGTAAAGAGAGTTCTAAGTCTGTGAGCCAAATTCCCACATCACAAAACAGTTTCAAAAAAGCTTGTTTCTAAGCCATCCAAAATATCCCTTCTCAGATTCCACAAAAACAGTGCTAGCAAACTGCTTCAAGAAAGAGTGATGTAATTCTGTGTGATGAATGTACACATCAAAGAGCAATTTCTCAGAAAGCTTCCTACTAGATCTTATCAGGTGATATTTCCGAGTTCACCATACCCCTCAATGCTCTCCAGAATATCCCACTGCAGATTCTGCAAAAGCAGTGTTATCACATTGCTCAATGAAAAACTGGTGCAACTCTGTGAGATGAATTCACACATCAGTAAGCATTTCTCAGAAATCTTCTTTCAAGTTTTAGTTGAGGGAGTATATTTTCTTTGTCACCGTAGGCTTCAGAGCAATCCCAAGTAGAGCTTCTCAGATTCCACAAATCAGTGCTAGCAAACTGCTCCAAGAAAGAGTGGTGTAACTCTGTGAGATGAATTACTGCATCACAAAGCAGTTTCTCAGAAGTCTTCTCTAGAGTATTTATCTGAGGATATTTTCTTTCTCACCAAAGAACTCAATCCTCTCGGAATATCAAGTTGCAGACTCCACGAAAACAGAGTTAGCAAATTGCTCAATGTAAAGAAAGGTGAAACTCTTTGAGATGAATTCACACATCACAAAGCAGTTTCTCAGAAGAATTCTCCAAAGTTTTTATCTGAGGACATTTCCTTTTTCACCATAGCATTCAATGCACTTGCAATAGCCCATGCAGATTAAATGAAAACAGTGTTAGTAAACTCCTCCATGAAAAGAACATTGTAGCTTTGTGAGATGAATTCACACATAACAAAACAGTTTCTCAGAAAGTTTCTTTCTAGTTTTCATCTGAGGATATTTCCTTGGTCACCATAGGCTTCAAAGTGATCCAAAATATCCCTTCTCAGATTCCAAAAAAACAGTGTTAGCAAATTGTTGCATGAAAGAGTAGTGTAATTCTGTGAGATGAATTCACGCATCACAAAGCAGTTTCTCAGAAAGCTTCTTTCCTGTTTTTATCTGAGGATATTTCCTATTTAAACACAGGCATCAATTCACTCCCGTATATCATATTGCAGATTCCACACAACCAGTCTTAGCAAACTTCTCAATGAAAACAATTCTGTATCTTTGTGATATAAATTCACACATCACAAAGCAGTTTCTGAGAAAGTTTCCTTCTAGTATTTATCTGAGAATTTTTCCTTTGTCACCATAGCCTTCAAACCAATCCAAAATATCCCTTCTCTGATTCCACAAGAACAGTGCTAGTAAACTGCTCCATGAAAGAGTGGTGTATTTCCTTTTTCATCACAGCACTCAAGGCACTTGCAATAACCCATTGCAGATTCCAAGGAAACAATGTCAGTAAATTACTCCATGAAAAGAAACGTGTAAGTCTGAGAGATGAATTCACACATGACAGATTAGTTTCTCAGAGGCTTCTTTCTAGTTTTTATCTGGGGATATTTCCATTGTCACCATAGGGTTCAAAGTTCAAAAATATCCCTTCTCAGATTCCACAAGAACAGTGCTAGTAAACTGCTCCATGAAAGAGTGGCGTATTTCCTTTTTCACCATAGCACTCAAGACACTTGCAATAACCCATTGCAGATTCCAAGGAAACAATGTCAGTAAATTGCTCCATGAAAAGAAACGTGTAAGTCTGAGAGATGAATTCACACATGACAGATTAGTTTCTCAGAGGCTTCTTTCTAGTTTTTATCTGGGGATATTTCCGTAGTCACCATAGGGTTCAAAGTTCAAAAATATCCATTCTCAGATTCCAGAAAAACAGTGCTAGCAAACTGCTCCATGAAAGGGTAGTGTCACACTGAGATGAATTCCTGCATCACAAAGGAGTTTCTCAGAAAACTTCTCTCCAGGTTTTATTTGTGGATATTTTCTTTTTCTCCATAGGACTCAATGCCCTCAGAATATCAAATAGCAGACTCCACAAAAACAGAGTTAGCAGCCTCCTCAATGTAAAGAAAGTTGTACTCTGTGACCCGAATTCACACATCACACAGCAGTTTCTCGGAAAGCTTCCTTTGTCACCATAGGCTTCAAAGCGATCCAAAATATCCCTTATCAGATTCCACAAAAACAGTGCTAGAAAAACTGTTCCATTAAAACAAAGGTGTAACACTATAAGAAGAATTCACTCATCTCAAAGCTGTTTCTAAGAACATTCTCTCCAGTTTTTATCTGAGGACATTTCCTTTTTCACCATAGAACTTAATGCCCTCAGAATATCGCATTGAAGATTCCACGAAAACAGAGTTAGCAAACTGCTTAACGTAAAGAAAGGTGTAGCTGTGGGAGATGAATTCACACATCACAAGAAGTTTCTCTGAGAGCTTCTCTAAAAGTTTTATCTAAAGATATTTCCTTTTTCACCATAGCACTCAATGCACTCGCAATATCCCATTGCAGATTAAACAAAAACAGTGTTAATAAACTGCTCCATGAAAAGAACTTTGTAACTTTGTGAGATGAATTTACACACAACAGGGCAGTCTCTAAGAAAGCTTCTTTCTAGTTTTTATCTGAGGATATTTCCTTTTTTACTATGGGCTTCAATGCAATCCAAAGTATCCCTTCTCAGATTCTACAGAAGCAGTGGCAACAAACTGCTTCATGAAAAGAATGGTGTAACTCTGTGAGATGAACTCACACGTCACAAAGTAGTTTCTCACAAAGCTTGTTTTCAGTTTTAATCGGAGAATATTTCCTTTTAAACAGAGGCCTCAATGCCCTCCCCTATATCTCTCTGTAGATTCCACTCAGTTATAGCAAACTTAATGAAAACAATCGTGTAACACTGTAAGATAAATTCACACATCACAAGAAGTTTCTCAAAAAGCTTCTTTCCAGTTTTTATTAGAGGATATTTCCGTTTTCACCATAGGCCTCAATGTGCTAAAGAATATCAGATTGCAGATTCTGTGAAAACAGTGTGAGCAAACTGCTCTCCATGAAAGAGTGGCATAACTCTGTGAGAAGAATTCACACATCTCTAAGCAGTTTCTCAGAAAGCTTCTTTCAAGTTTTTAGTTGAGGGAGGGTATTTCCTTTGTCACCATAGGCTTCAAAGCCATCCAAAATATCCCTTCTCAGATTCCACAATAACAGTGCTTGCAAACTGCTCCGTGAAAATAAAGGTTCAAATATGCGCAATGAATTCCCATATCACAAAGCAGTTTCTCAGAGTACTTCTCTCCAATTTTTATCTGAGGATATTTCCTTTTTCACAATAGCACTCAATGCCCTTGGAGTATCATATTGCAGACTCCACGAAAACAGAGTTAGCAACCTGCTCAAGGTAAAGAATGTTGTAATACTGTGAGACGAATTCACACATCACATAGCAGTCTCTAAGAAAACTTCTCTCTTGTTTTTATCTGAGGATATTTCCTTTTCAAACACAGGCCTCAATGTGCTCTCGTATATCTCATGGCAGATTCCATGAAAACAGTGTTAGCAAACTTCTCAATGAAAACAATGGTGTAACTCTGTGAGAAGAATTCACACATCACAAAGCATTTCTCAGAAGGCTTCCCTCCAGTTTTTATGTGATGATATTTCATTTTTAACCATAGGATTAAAAGTCCTTGGAATATCTCATGGCAGATTCCACGAACAAAGTTTCAGCAAACTGCTCAATGTAAAGAAAGGTGTATCTCTGTGAGATGAGTTCACACATCACAAAGCAGTGTGCTCCCAAATATCACTTTGCAAATTCTATGAAAACAGTGTTAGCAAACTGCTTCATGAAGAGAAAGGTGTAACTCTGTGAGATGAATTCACACATCACAAAGCAGTTTCTCAGAAAGTTTCTTTCTTGTTTTTATCGGAGGATATTTCCTTTGTCACCATAAGCTTCATGGCACTAAGAAATATCCCATTGCAGATTTCAAGAAAACAGTGTTAACAAATTGCTCAATGAAAACAAAAGTGTAATTCTGTGAGTTGCATTCACACATCATGATGCAGTTTCTCAGAATGCTTCTTTCCAGTTTTCGTCTAAGGATATATCCTTTTTCACCATAGCCCTCAATGTGCTCCCAAATATCACTTTTCAGATTCCACGAAAACAGTGTTAGCAAAGTGCTTCATGAAGAGAAAGGTGTAACTCTGTGAGATGAATTCACACATCACAAAGATGTTTCTCAGAAAGCTTCTTTCTTGTTTTTATCTGAGGATTTTTCAGTTCTCAAAGCACTCCCGTATATCTCATTGCAGATTCTGTGAAAACAGTGTTAGCAAACATCTCAATGAAAGCAATAGTGTAACTCTGTGAGGTGAATTCACACACCACAAAGTAGTTTCTGAGAAGGCTTCTTCCCAGGTTTTATCTGTGGATATTTCAATATTCACCATGAGATTCAATGATATCCAAAACATCACTTCTGAGATCTCTCAAAAATAGAGCTAGCAAACTCCTCCATGAGAGAGTGGTATAACATTGTGAGATGAATTCAAGCATCATAAAGCAGTTTCTCAGAAAGCTTCTTTCTGGTTTTTATCTGAAGATATTTCCTTCGTCCAAGGAGTCTTCATAATGATCCAAAATATCACTTCTCAGATTCCACAAAAAGAGTGCTAGCAAACATCTCCACTAAATACATATGTAACTCTGTGAGATGAACTCACACAACAGAAAGCAGTTTCTCAGAAAGCTTCTCTCTCGTTTTTATCGGAGGATATTTCCTTTGTCAACATAAGCTTCATGGCACTAAGAAATATCCCATTGCAGATTTCAAGAAAACAGTGTTGGCAAACTGATCAATGAAAAGAAAAATGTAACTCTGTGAGTTGCATTTACACATCACAATGCAGTTTCTCAGAAGACTTCTTTCCAGTTTTCATCTGAGGATATTTCCTTTTTCACCACAGGCCTCAATGCACTCCCAAATATCATGTTTCAGATCCCACTAAAACAGTGTTAGCAAACTGCTTCATGAGGACTAAGGTATAACTCTGTGAGATGAATTAACACATCACAAAGAAGTGTCTCAGAAAGCTTCTTTCACGTTTTAAATTGAGGATATTTCCTTTCTCAGCATAGGCCTCAATGCAATCCAATATATCCCTTCTCAGATTCCCCAAAGACAGTAGTAATAAACTGCTCCATGATATGAAAGTATAAATCTCTGAAATGAACTCACATATCATAAAGTGGTTTCTCAGAAAGCTTCCTTCTATTTTTTATCTAAGGATATTTCCTGTTTCACCATAGGCCTCAATGTGCTCCCAAATACCACTTTGCAGATTCCACAAAAACAGTGTTAGCAAACTGCTTCATGAAGAGAAAGGTGTAACTCTGTGAGATGAATTCACACATCACAAGTCAGTTCTACAGAAAGTTTCATTCTGATTTTTATCCGAGGATATTTCCTTTGGTCGTATAGTCTTCAAAGTGATTCAAAATATCCGTTCTCAGATTCCACAAAATCAGGGCTAGCAAACGGCTCCACGAAATACAGGTGTAATTCAGTGAGTTGAATTCACACATCCCAAACAGTTTCTCAGAAAGCTTCTTTCTTTTTTCAGCTGAGGCCATTGTGGTCCCAAGGCGCCCCCGTGTGTCTCATTGCACATTCTTCGAAAACACTGTTAGCAAGCTTCTCACTGAAAACAGTGATGTAACTCTGTGAGCTGAATTCAACCACAACAAAGCAGTTTCTGAGAAGGCCTCTTTGCAGTTTTTATCTGAGGATATTTCATTTTTCACCATGGGATTCAACGATATCCAAGATATCACTTCTGAGATTCCATAAAAACATTGCTAGCAAACTCCTCTATCAAAGAGTGGTGTAACTCTGTGAAATGAATTCACACATCACAGAGCAGTTTTGCAGTAAGCTTCTGTCATGTTTTTAATTGAGGATATTTCCTTTGTCCTTATACTCTTCAAACCGATCCGAAATATCAGTTCTCAGAATCCTCAAAAAGAGTGCTAGCAAATGGCTCCATGAAATAGTGGTGTAGCTCTGTGAGATGAAATCACATATCACAAAGCAGTTTCTCAGGTAGCTTGTTTCTGATTTTTATCTGAGGGTTTTTCCTTTGTCCGTATAGTCTTCATAGCGATCACAATTATCCGTTCCCAGATTCAACAAAAAGGGTGGTAACACAATGCTCCATGAAAGGAAGGTGTATCTCTGTGAGATGAATTCACACATCAGATAGCAGTTTCTCAGAAACCTTCTTTCTAGTTTTTATCTGAGGATATTTCTTTTTTCACCATGGGCTTCCATGTGATCCAAGATAACAGTTCTCAGATTCCACAAAAGCAGTGCTACCAAATAGATCCATGAATAGAATGGTGTAACTCTGTGAGATGAATTCACCTATTGCAAAGTTGTTTCCAGAAAGCCTCCTTCTACTTTTTATCTGAGGATATTTCCTTTTTCACCATTGGCCTCAATGCAATCCCGAGTGTCAAATTGCAGATTTCACGAAAAAAATGTTAGCAAACTGTTCAAAGAAAGAATGGTGTAACTCTGTGAGATGAATTCACACTTCACAAAGCAGTTTCTCAGAAGGCTTCTGTTCAGTTTTTATCTGAGGATAATGCCTTTTTCACCATAGGCCTCAATGTACCCTAGAATATCCCATTGCAGATTCCAGGAAAACACTGTTAGCAAACTGTACAATGAAAAGAATGGTGTAACTCTGTGAGATGAATTCACACATCACAAAGCTGTTTCTCAGAAAGGTTATTTCTAGTTGTAATCTGAGGATATTTCCTTTGTCTCCATAGTCTTCTTTGCAATCCAAAGTACCCCTTCTCAGATTTCACAAAAACAGTGCTACCAAACTACTCCTTGAAGAGAATGCTGCATATATTTGAGATGAATTCACACATCACAAGGCAGTTTCTCAGAAAGCTACTTTCAATTTTTTTTTTTTTTGAGGCGGAGTCTCGCTCTGTCACCCGGACTAGAGTGCAGTGGCCAGATCTCAGCTCACTGCAAGCTCTGTCTCCTGTGTTTACGCCATTCTCCTGCCTCAGCCTCCCTAGTAGCTGGGACTACAGGTGCCTGCCACCTCGCCCGGCTAGTTTTTGTATTTTTAGTAGAGACGGGGTTTCACCGTGTTAGCCAGGATGGTCTCGATCTCCTGACCTCGTGATCCGCCCGTCTCAGCCTCCCAAAGTGCTGGGATTACAGGCTTGAGCCACCGCGCCCGGCCTACTTTCAATTTTTTATTGGAGGATATTTTCTTTTTCACCACAGGAATCAATATGCTCCTGAATATCCCATTTTAGATTCCACCAAAACAGTGCAAGCAAATTGCTCTATGAAAAGAATGGTGCAACTCTGTATGATTAATTTCCCCATCAAAAAGCATTTTCTCAGAATGCTTCTTTCTAATAGTAATCTGAGGATATCTCCATTGTCGCCATAGTCTTCAATGCAATTCAAAATATACTTTCTCAGATTCCATGAAAACATTGAGACCAAACTGTTCCTTCAACGGAAAGGTTTAACTCTGTGAGATGAATTCACACATCACAAAGCAATTTCTCAGAAGCTTCTCTCCAGTTTTATTTGAGGAAATATCCTTTTTCACCATTTGCCTCAATGCTCTCCAGAATATCCCATTGCAGATTCCATGAAAACAGTGTGAGCAAGCTGCCCAATTAAATAAATGGTGTAACTCTGTGAGATGAATTCACAGATCACAAAGCAGTTTCTCAGAAAGCTTATTTCTAGTTGTAATCTGCTGATATTTCCTTTGTCACTAGAGTCTTCAATGTGATCCAAAATATCCCTTCTCAGATTTCACAAAAACAGTGCTACCAAACTACTCTATGAAGAGAAAGCAGTAAGTGTTTGAGATGAATTCACACATCACAAAGCAGTTTCTCAGAAAGCTACTTTCTAATTTTTATCTGAGGATATTTCCTTTGTCACCAGAGGCTTCAATGTGATCCAAAATATCCCTTCACAGATACCTCAAAAACAGGGCTATCAAACAGCTGCATGAAAAAAATGTTGTACCTCTGAGATATGAATTCACCCATCACAGAGCCATTTCTCAGAACGCTTCTTTCTAGTTTTTATCAGAGTATATTTTCTTTTTACCAAAGGACTCAATGCGCTCCGGAATAGCCCATTGCAGATTCTGCCAAAACAGTGTTAGCAAACTCCTCAATGAAAAGAAAGGTATAACTCTGTCAGATGAATTCACACATCACAAAGCAGTTTCTCAGAAAGTTTCTTTCTAGTTGTAATCTGAGGATATTTCCTTTGTCACCATAGGCTTCAATGTGATACAAAATATACCTCCTCAGATTCCACAAAAACTTTGAGCCAAACTGTTCTTTCAACAGAAAAGTTTAACACTATAAGTTGAATGCACCCATCACGAAGCAATTTCTCAGAAGGGTTCTCTGCAGTTATAATCTGAGGACATTTCCTTTTTCACCATGGGCCTCAATGTGCTCCTGAATATCACATTGCAGTTTCCACTAAAACAGCGTTAGCAAACTGCTGAATGAAAAGAAAGGTGTAACTCTATGAGAAGAATTAACATATCAGGAAGCAATTTTTCAGAAAGCTTCTTTCTAGTTTTTACCTGAGGATATTTCCATTTTCACCATAGGATTCAATCGACTCCCGAGCATCCCATTGCAGATTCCACGAAAACAGTGTTAGAAAACTATTCAATGAAAAGAAAGTTGTAAGTCTGTGAGATGAATTCACACATCACAAAGTAGGTTCTCAGAAAGCTTCTTTCTAGTTGCAATCTGAGGGTATTTCCATTGTCACCATAGTCTTCAATGCTACCCATATTGTCCCTCCTCAGATTCCCCAGAGACAGTGCTACCAATCTGCTCCATGAAAAGAAAGATGTAACTTTATGAGATGAATTTACACATCACAAAACAGTTTCTCAGAAGGCTCCTCTCCAGTTTTTATCTGAGGATATTTCCTTTTTCACCATAGGCCTCAATGTGCTCCCGAATACCCCTTTACAGATTCCACAAAAACAGTGTTACTATACTGCTCAAAGAAAGAAAGGATTCACTCTATGACTTCACTTCACACATCACTAAGCAGGTTCTTGGAAAGCTTCTTTCTCGTTTTTATCTGAGGATGTTTCCTTTCTCACCATAGTCTTCAAAACGCTCCCAAATGTCTCTTTTCATATTCCACAAAAAGAGTGATTCCTAACTACTCAATCAAAAGAAAGATTTAGCTCTATGAGATGATTGTACACATCACAAGCAGGTTCTCAGAAAGCTTCTTACTAGTTTTTATCTGAGAATATTTCATTTACACCATACGGTTCAATGTGCTCCCAAATGTCACTTGTCATGTTTCATAAAATCAGTGATTCCAAGCTGCTCAATCAAAAGAAAGGTTGAACCGTGAGGTGGATGCACACATCACAAAGGGTTTTATCAGAGAGCTTCTATCCAGTTTTCATCTGAAGAAATTTCATTGTTCACTGAAGGACTCAATGTACCTCTAAATGTCCCTCTGCTGATTCCTCAAAGAGAGTGTTTCCAAACTGCACAATGTAAAGAAAGGTTTAACTCAGTGAGATGAATGCACACATCACAAAGCAGTTTTTCAAAAACCTTGTTTCTAGTACTTTTCTGAAGATATTTCCTTCATCACCTTAGGCTAGGATTAGGTTCGAAATATTTCTTCGTAGGTTTTACACAGAGTTTCCACAATGCTTGATGAAAAAAAAAAATTAACTCTGTGAGAGGAATTCATACTTCACAAAGCATTTTCCCAGAAAGCATCTCTCCATTTTTTATCTGAAGATATTTCCATTTTCACCATAGAATTCTATGATCTCCAGAATACCCCTTTGCAGAGTCCACAAAAACAGTGATTCCAAACTGCTTAATAAAAATAAACGTTTAGCTCTGTGAGATGAATTCACACATCACAAAGCAGTCTCTCGGAAAGCTTCTTTCTAGTTTTTATGTGAGGATATTTTCTATTTCGCCATGGGCTTCAAAGTGCTCTCAAACATCCCTTCTCAGATGTCATTAAAACAGTGATTCTGAACTGCTCAATAAAAGGAAATGTCTAAATCTACGTGATGAATGCAGACATCATTACCCAGTTTATCAGAAAGCTTATTCTAGTCTTGATCGGAGGATATTTCCTTTTTCACCATAGTCTTCAAAGTGCTCCTAAATACCCCTTCTCAGATTCCACAAACACAGTGATTCCAAACTACTCAATCAAAAGAAGTGTTTAACTCTATGAGAAGAATACGCACATCACAAAGCAGTTTCTCAGAAAGCTTCTTTCCAGTTTTTGTCTGAAGATATTTCATTGTTCAACGTATGCCTGAATGCACACCAAAATATCCGTTTGTGGATTCCTAGAAGATAGTGTTTGCAAACTGCACAATGTAAAGGAAGGTTTAACTCTGTGAGATGAATGGACACATCACAAAGCAGTTTCTCAGAAAATTTCTTTCTAGTTTTTATCGGAATGTACTTCCTACTTCACTTTATGCTTCAATGCAATTGGAAATATCACTTTGTAAATTTTACAAAAGGAGTGTTTCTACACTGCTCAATTTAAAGAAAGGTACAACTCTGTGCGAGAAATGCACACTTTACAAAGCAATTTCATTGAAAGCTTATCTCCAGGTTTTTTTTTTTAAATAGTACTTTAAGTTCTAGGGTACATGTGCACAACCTGCAAGTTTGTTACATATTTATACATGTGCCATGTTGGTGTGCTGCACCCATCAACTTGCAATTTACATTAGATTTATCTCCTAATGCTATTCCTCCCCTCCCTCTGATCCCCAAAATAGTCCCCAGTGTGTGACGTTCCCCTTCCCATGTCCAAGAGATGTCATTGTTTAATTCCCACCTATGAGTGAGAACATGCGGTGTTTGGTTTTCTGTTCTTGTGATAGTTTGCTGAGAATGATGATTTTCAGCTGCATCCATGTCCCTACAAAGGACACTAACTCATCCTTTTTTATGGCTGCATAGTATTCCATGGTGTATATGTGCCACATTTTCTTAATCCAGTCTGTCACTGATGGACATTTGGGTTGATTCCAAGTCTTTGCTACTGTGAATAGTGTCACAATAAACATACGTGTGCACGTGTCTTTATAGTAACATGAGTTATAATCCTTTGGATATATACCCAGTAATGGGATGGCTGGGTCCAATGGTATTTCTAGTTCTAGATTCTTGAGGAATTGCCATACTGTTTTCCACAATGGTTGAACTCGTTTACCATCCTGCCAACAGTGTAAAAGTGTTCCTATTTCTCCACATCCTCTCCAGCACCTGTTGTTTCCTGACTTTTTAATGATTGCCATTCTAACTGGTGTGAGATGGTATCCCATTGTGGTTTTGATTTGCATTTCTCTGATGGCGAGTGATAATGAGAATTTTTTCATGTGTCTGTTGGCTGTATGTCTTCTTTTGAGAAGTGTCTGTTCATGTCCTTTGCCCACTTTTGGATGGTGTTGTTTTATTCTTGTAAATTTGATGGAGTTATTTATAGGTTCTGGATATATAGGTTCTGGATACTCATAGGCCCTTTGTCCAATGAGTAGATTGCAAAAATTTTCTCCCTTTGTGTAGATTGCCTGTTCACTCTGATGGTTGTTTCTTTTGCTGTGCAGAAGTTCTTTAGTTTAATTAGATCCCATTTGTCAATTTTGACTCTTGCTGCTGTTGCTTTTGGTGTTTTAGACATGAAGTCCTTGTCGATGCCTACGTCCTGAATGGTATTACCTAGGTTTTCTTCAAAGGTTTTTATGGCTTTGTGTCTAACGTTTAATTCTCCAATCCATCTTGAATTAATTTTCATACTAGGAATAAGGAAAGGATCCAGTTTCAGCTTTCTACTTATGGCTAGACAATTTTCCCAGCACCACTTATTAAATAGGGAATCCTTTCCCCATTTCTTGTTTTTGTCAAGTTTGTCAAAGAACAGATGGCTGTAGATGTGTGCTATTATTTCTGAGTGCTCTGTTCTGTTCTATTGGTCTATATCTCTGTTTTGGTACCAGTACCATACTGTCTTTGGTTACTGTAGCCTTGTAGTATAATTTGAAGTCAGGTAGCGTGATGCCTCCAGCTTTGTTCTTTTGGCTTAGGATTGTCTTGCAATGCGGGCTCTTTCTTTGTTTCCATATGAACTTTAAAGCAGTTTTTTTCCAATTCTGTGAAGAAAGTCATTTTTAGCTTAATGGGGATGGCCTTCAATCTGTAAATTACCTTGGGCAGTATGGCCGTTTTCACAATGTTGATTCTTTCTATACATGAGCATGGTATGTTCTTCCATTTGTTTGTGTCCCCTTCATAACACTGAGCAGTGGTTTGTAGTTCTCCTTGAAGAGGTCCTTCACATCCCTTGTAGGTTGAATTTCTAGGTATTTTATTCTCTTTAAAGCAGTTGTGATTGGGAATTCATTCACGATTTGGCTCTCTGTTTGTCTGTTACTGGTGTATAAGAATACGTGTGATTTTACACATTGGTTTTGTATCCTGAGACTTTGCTGAAGTTGCTTATCAGCTTAAGGAGATTTTGGACTGTGATGATGGTGTTTCCTAAATACGCAATCATGTCATCTGCAAACAGGGACAATTTGACTTCTTCTCTTCCTAATAGAATACCCTTTACTTCTTTCTCTTGCCTGATTGCCCTAGCCAGAACTTCCAACACTATGTTGAATAGGAGTGGTAATAGAATCCCTGTCTTGTGCCAGATTTCAAAGGGAATGCTTCCAGTTTTTGCCCATTCAGTATGATATTGGCTGTGGGTTTGTCATAAATAGCACTTATTATTTTGAGATACCTTCCATCAATACCGAATTTATTGAGAGTTTTTAGCATGAAGGCTTGTGGCATTTTATCAAAGGCCTTTTCTGCATCTATTGAGATAGTCATGTGGTTTTTGTCTTTGGTTCTGTTTATATGCTGGATTACGTTTATTGATTTGCATATGTTGAACCAACCTGGCATCCCAGGGATGAAGCCCACTTGATCATGGTGGATAAGGTTTTTGATGTGCTGCTGGATTCGGTTTGCCAGTATTTTATTGAGGATTTTTGCATCGATGTTCATTGAGGATATTGGTCTAAAGTTCGTTTTTTTGCTGTGTCTCTGCTAGGTTTTGATATCAGGATGATATTGGCCTCATAAAATGAGTTAGGGAGGATTCGCTCTTTTTCTATTCATTGGAATAGTTTCAGAAGGAATGGTACCAGATGTTCCTTGTACTTCTGGTCGAATTCGGTTGTGATTACATCTGGTCCTGGACATTTTCTGGTTGCTATCATTGCCTCAATTTCAGAGCCTGCTATTGGTCTATTCAGGGATTCAACTTCTTCCAGTTTTAGTCTTGGGAGGGTGGATATGTCCAGAAATTTATCCAATTCTTCTAGGTTTTCTTGTTCATTTTTGAAGAGGTGTCCCCAAATACCACTTCATTGATTTCTTAGAGACAGAGTTTCCAAACTGCAGGATGTAAAGGGAGGTTTAACTCTGTGAGATTAATGCACGCATCATGAAGGATTTTCTCAGGTAGTTTCCTTCTAGTTTTTATCTGAAGGTATTTCCTTTGTTACTTTTGTCTTCAATGCACTCAGAAATGTCCCTTTGTAGATTTTACACAGTGTTTCCACACTGTTCAATGAAAAGAAATGTATAACTCTATGAGAGGAATGCACACTTCACAAAGCAGATTTTCAGAAAACTTTTCTCCAGTTTTTGTCTGAATATATTTCCGTTTTCACCATAGGCATCAATGCGCTCCAAAGTACCCTTATGCAGTTTCCACAAAAACAGTGTTTCTCAATGAAAGGAAATGTTTCAGAGTGTGAGATGAATTCACATGTCATAAAGCAGTTTCTCAGAAAGCTTATTTCTAGTTTTTATCTGAAGATATTTCCTTTTTCCCCATAGACCTCAATGAGCTCCCAAATATACCATCTCAGATTCCACAAAAACAGTGACTATAAACATCTCAATCAAAAGAAACTTTTAACTTTACACGATTAATGCACACATCACAAAGCGGTTTCCTGGAGAGCTTCCTTCCAGTTTTTACCTGAGGAAAATTCATTTTCACCAAAGGCTTCAATGCACTCCTAAGTATCCCTTATCAGATCCCACAAAAACAGTGATTTCAAGCTGCTCAATCAAAAGAAATTTTTAACCCTATGAGGTGAATGCACACATCAGAAAGCAATTTCTCAGAAAGTTCTTTCCAGTTTTCATCTGAAGCTATTTCCTTGTTCACTATATGCCTCAATGTGCCAACAAATGTCCCTTGGCATATTCGTCAAAGACAGTTACCAACCTGCGCCATGTAAAAAGGTTTAACTCTGTGAGACGAAAGCACACATCACAAAGAAATTTCTCAGGGAGCTCATCTCCAGTTTTTATCTGAAGAGATTTCCTTTTTCACTATAGGCCTCAGTCCGCTCTGAAATATCCCTTTGCAGATCCTACAAAAGCAGTGTTACCAAACTGGTCAATGAGAAGAAACGTTTAACTCTGTCAGAAGAATTCACACATCACAAAGCAGTTTTTCGAAAGTTTCTTTCTAGTTTTTATCTGAGGATATTTCTTTTTTCACCAAAGGCTTCTAGGCACTCCTAAATATCTCTTCTTAGATTTCACAAAAACAGTGATTCCAAACTGCTCAATGAAAAGAGAGGTTTAACCCTAGGAGATATATGCACACATCACAAAGCAGTTTCTCGGAAAGCTTCTTTCCAATTTTCATCTGAAGATATTTCCTTGTTCACCATAGGCATCAATGCACCCCCAATTGTCCCAAATGTCCCATATTCGTCAAAGACAGACTTTCCAAACAGCCCAAAGTAAAGAAAGGTTTAATTCTGCGAGATGAATGCACACATCGCAAGGCAATTTTTCAGAAAGATTCTCCCCAGTTTTTATCTGAAGTTTTCCCTTTTTCACCACAGGTCTCAATGCACTACTGAATACCCCTTTGCAGGTTATATAAAAACAGTATTAACAAACTGCTAAATGAAAACAAAAGTTTAACTCTGTGGGGTGAATTCACACATCACAAACCAGTTTCTCAGAAAGCTTCTTTCTACTTTTTATCTGAGGATAATTCCTATTTCAATGTTGGCTTCAATGCACTCCCAAATATCCCTTCTAAGATTTCACAAAAACAGTGATTCTAAACTGCTCAATCAAAAGAAACGTTTAACTGTATGAGATGAAAGCAGACATCACAAAGCAGTTTCTCAGAAAACTTCTTTATAGTTTTACCTGAGGTTATTTCCTTTTTCTCCCTGAGCCTCATGTTCTCCCAATTATCCCTTCTCAGATTCCACAACAACAGTGATCCCCAACTGCTTGATCAAAACACACGTTTACCTCTGTGAGATGAATGTGCAAATCACAAAGCAGTTTTTCAGAAAGTTTCTTTCCACTTTTCATCTGAAGATATATAATTGTTCACCGTAAACCTCAATGCGCCCCCCAAAAACCTTTCACGGATTCTTCAAGACAGTGTTTCCAAACTGTGCAATGTAAAGAATGGTTTAACCCTGTGACGTGAATACACATATCACAAAGCAGTTTCTCAGAAAGCTTGTCTGTAAATTTTATCTGAAGATACTTCTTCACCTTAGGCTTCAATGCACTACGAAATGACCCTTCCCAGATTCCACAAAAACAGTGATTCTAAACTGCTCAATCAAAAGAAACGTTTAACTGTATGAGATGAAAGCAGACATCACAAAGCAGTTTCTCAGAAAACTTCTTTATAGTTTTACCTGAGGTTATTTCCTTTTTCTCCCTGAGCCTCAATGTTCTCCCAATTATCCCTTCTCAGATTCCACAACAACAGTGATCCCCAACTGCTTGATCAAAACACACGTTTACCTCTGTGAGATGAATGTGCAAATCACAAAGCAGTTTTTCAGAAAGTTTCTTTCCACTTTTCATCTGAAGATATATAATTGTTCACCGTAAACCTCAATGCGCCCCCCAAAAACCTTTCACGGATTCTTCAAAGACAGTGTTTCCAAACTGTGCAATGTAAAGAATGGTTTAACCCTGTGACGTGAATACACATATCACAAAGCAGTTTCTCAGAAAGCTTGTCTGTAAATTTTATCTGAAGATACTTCTTCACCTTAGGCTTCAATGCACTACGAAATGACCCTTCCCAGATTCCACAAAAACAGTGATTCTAAACTGCTCAATCAAAAGAAAATTTAACATCATGAGACGAATGCACACAAACAAAGCAATTTCTCAGAAAGTTTCCTTTTAGTTTTATCTAAAGATATTTCCTATTTCACCATAGGTGTCAATGTGCTCCACAGTATTTATTCTCAGATTCCAGAAAAACAGCGATTCATCACTGCTCAATAAAAGGAAACGTGTGACTGTATGAGACAAAGCAGTTTCTCAGAAAGCTTCTTTGCACTTTTCATCTGAAGATATTGCCTTGTTCAACATAGGCCTCGATGTACCCCCAAATTTCTCTTTGAGGATTTGTCAAATAAAGTGTTCCCAAATTGGGCAATGTAAATTGAAGTTTAACTCTGTGAGATGAATGAACATATCACAAAGCAGTTTCTCAGAAAGCTTCTTTCCAGTTTTTATCTGAAGATACTTCCATCTTCACCTTAGGCTTCAATGCGCTCTGAAATATCACTTTGTAGATTTTACAGAAACAGTGTTTCCACACTGCTCAATGAAAAGAAAGGTATTACTCTGTGAGAGAAATGCACAATATGAAAAGCAGTTTCTCAGAAAGCTTCTCTCCAGTTATTATGTGAAAATATTTCCTTCTTCACTGTAGGCCTCAATATAATACAAAATATCCCTTTGAAGATTCCTCAAAATCAGAGTTTCTCAGAAAGCTTCTTTCCAGTTTTCCTCTGAACATATTTTCTTGTTCACCATAGGCCTAAATGCACCCAAAATGACCCTTAGTGATTTGTCCAAAGACTGAGTTTCCAATATGTGCAATGTAAGGAAAGGTTTAACTCTGTAAGATGAATTCACACATCACAAAGCAGTTTCTTGGAATGCTTTTTTCTACTTATTATCTGAGGATATTTCCCTTTCACTACAGGCGTCAAGACACTCTGAAATATCCCTTTGTAGATTTTACACAGACAGTGTTTCCATACTGCTCAATGAAAAGTGAGATATAACTCTGTGAGTGGAATGTGCACATCACATTGCAGTTTCTCAGAAAGCTTCTCTCCAGTTTTTCATCTTATGATATTTCATTTTTCACCATAGGCCTCAAAGCCCTCCCAAATATCCTTTTGCAGATTCCACAAAAACAGTGTTACAAAACTGCTCAATGAAAAGAAAGGTTTAACTCTGGGAGATGAATTCACACATTGTAAAGCTGTCTCTCGGAAAAGTTCTTTCTAGTTTTTATCTGAGAATATTTCCTTTTTCACCATAGACTTCAATGTGCTCCCGAGTACCCCTTCTCAGATTCCACAAAAACAGTGATTCCCCACTACTCAATCAAAAGAAACGTTTTACTCTATGAGATGAATGCACACATCACAAAACAATTTCGCAGAGAGCTTCTATCCAGTTGCCATCTGAAGATGCTTCTTCTTCACAGTATGTCTCAGTGTGCCCCCAAATGTCACTTCATGGATTCATCAAATACAGTGTTCCCAAATTGCAATGTAAATTGAGGTTTCACTCTGTGAGATGAATGCACACATCACAAAGCAGTTTCTCAGAAAGCTTCTTTCTAGTTTTTATCTGAAGATAATTCCTTCTTCACCTTAGGCTTCAATGCACTCCAAAATATCCCTTTTTAGATTTTACACAAACAGTGTTTCCACACTGATCAATGAAAAGAAAGATATTACTCTGTGAGAGGAATGCATAATTCAAAAAGCAGTTTCTCAGAAATCTTCTCTCCCGTTTTTGTCTGTGGATATTTCCTTTTTCACCATAGGCTTCAATGTGCTCCCAAATGTCCCTTCTCAGGTTCCACAAAATCACTGATTTCAAACTGCTCATTGAAAATAAGTGCTTTAACTCTATGAGATGAATGCACACATTACAATGCAGTTTATCAGAAAGCTTATTTCCAGTTATCATCTGAACATATCTCCTTTTTCAGCAGAGGTCTCAATGTGTCCCCAAATGTCCCTTCACGATTTGCTCTAAGACAGTTTCCAAAGTGTGCAATGTAAAGGGAGGTTTAATCCCCTGAGATGAATGTACACATTACAAGGCAATTTCTCGGAAAGTTTCTTTCTAGTTTTTATCTGAGGATATTTTCCTTTTTCACCACAAGTTTCTAGGCACTCTGATATATCCCTTTGTAGATTTTACACAGTGTTTCCATACTGATTAATGAAAAGGGAGGCATTACTCTGTAAGTGGAAGGCACACATCACCAAGCAGTTTTTCAGAAAGCTTCTCTCCAGTTTTTGTTGGAAGATATTTCCTTTTTCACCATAGGAATCAATGCACTACCGAATATTCCTTTGCAGCTTCCACAAAAACAGTGTTACCAAACTGCTCAATGATAAGAAATGTTTAACTCTATGATATGAATTCGCACATCAAAAAGCAATTTCCCAGAATGCTTCTTTCTAGTTTTCATCTGATAATATTTACTTTTCCATCTTAGGCATCAATGCTCCCCCAAGTATCTATTCCCAGATTACACAAAATAAATGTGTAATCCAAATAAATTTGGATTACAATCCCAAAAAAGTTTAACTCTATGAGACGAATGTGTACATCACAAAGCGGTTTCACAGAAAGTTTCTTTCCAGTTTTCATCTGAATATATTTCCCTGTTCCTCATAGTCCTCAATTTGCCCCTAGAGTCCCTTCGTGATTTGTTCAATGACAGAGTTTCTAAAGTGTGCAATTTAAGGAAAGGAAGGATTTAACTCTGTGAGATAAATTCACACCTCACAAAACGGTTTTTTGGAAAGCTTCTTTCTAGTTTTCATCTGAGCATATTTCTCTTATCACCACTGGCTTCAAGGTGCTCCAAAATATCCCTTTTTAGATTTTTCACAAACATTGTTTCCACACTGCTCAATGAAAAGGGAGGTTTAACTCTGTGAGTGGAATGAGTGGAATGTACACATCACAAAGCAGTTTCTCAGAATGCTTTTCTCCAGCTTTTATCTGAAGATATTTCCTTTTTCACCATCGACTAAGTGCGTTCCCTAATATCCATTTGTGTATTGCACAAAACAATGTTAGAAAAATGCTCAATTAAGTAAAACTTTTAACTCTGTGAGATGAATTTATACATCACAAAGCAGTTTCTTGGGAAATTTCCTTCTAGTTTTTATCTGAGGATATTTCTTTTTTCACCATAGACTTCAATGTGCTCCAAAATATCACTTCTTATGTTCCAGAAAAACAGTAATTCCAAACTCCTTTATCAAAAGAAAGTTTTAACCCTGTGAGATGATTGCATGCATCACAAAGTGGTTTCTTGGAAAGCTTCTTTCTAGTTTTTATCTGAGAGTATCTTCTTTTTCACCATAGTCCTCAATCCACTCCTGAATATCCCACTGCAGATTCCACAAAGGCAATGTTACCAAACTGCTCAATGAATAGAACATTTTAACACTTTGAGATGAATTCAAACATCATAAAGGAGTTTCTTGGAAAGCTTCTTTCTACTTTTTATCTGAGGATATTTCGTTTTCCATCATAGGTTTCAATCCACTCCCGAATATCCTATTGCAAATTCCTCAAAAACAGTGTTACCAAACTGCTTAATGAAAAGAAAGGTTTAACTCTGTGAGATGAATTCACACATCACAAAGCAGTTTCTCAGAAAGCTTCTTTCTTGTTTTCTCTGAGGATATTTCTTTTTCACCGCAGGTTTCAATGCACTCCAAAATATCCCTTCTCAGATTCCACAAAAACAGTGATTCCAAACTGCTCAATAAAAAGAAAGATATAACTCTACGAGATGAATGCACACATTACAGAACAGTTTCTCTGAAAGCTTCTTTCCAGTTTTCATCTGAAGATATTTCCTTGTTCACCAAGGCCTCAATTCACCCCCAAATGTTCCTTCATGGATTTGTCAAAGTCAGTGATTCAGAACTGTGTAATATAAGGAAAGTTTTAAGTCTGCGAGATGAGTGCACACATGACAAAGCAGTTCCTGCGAAAGTGTCTTTCTAGTTTTTATTTGAAGATACTTACTTCTTCACTTTTGGCTTCAGTGCACTCCAAAATATCCCTTTGTAGATTTTACACAAACAGTGTTTCCACACTGTGCAAAAGAAAATAAAGATATAACTTTGTGAGAGAAATGTCCACTTCACAAAGCAGAATTTCAGAAATCTTCTTTCTAGTTTTATCTGAGGATACTTAACGTTTCCCCTTAGGCTTCAAAGAACTTCCAAATATCCCTTTGGAATTTGTTTAAAAACAGAGTTCCAGAAGTGTGCAATGTAAAGAAAGGTTTAATTCTGTGAGATGAATGCACACGTCACAAAACAGTTTCTAGGGAAATTTCTTTCTTCTTTTTACTGAGGATATTTCCCTTTTCACCACAGGCTTCAAGGCTCTCTGAAATATCTGTATATAGATTTTACACAAACAGTGTTTCCACACTGCTCAATGAAAAGGGAGGTATAACGCTGTGAGTGGAATGTACACATCGGAAAGCAGCTTGTCAGAAAGCTGCTCTCCATTATTTATCTGAAGATATTTCCTGTTTCATGATAGGCCTCAATGCGCTCCCAAATATCCCTTTGCAGATTCCACAAAAACAGTGTTACTAAACTACTAAATGAGAAGAAACGTTTAACTCTTTGAGATGAATTCACACCTCACAAAGTAGTTTCTCGGAAAGGCAATTTCTAGTTTTTATCTGAGGATATTTACTTTGCCACCATAGACTTCAATGGGATCCAAAATTTCCCTTCTCAGATTCCACACAAACAGTGCTATCAAACTGCTCCATGAAAAGAATGGTGTAACTCTGTGAAACGAATTCACACATTACATAGCAGATTTTCAGAAAATATTTTCCTAGTTTTTATCTGAGAATGTTTCCTCTTTCACCATAGGGCTCTATGTGCTGCCAAAAATCCCATTGCAGATTGCGCAAAAACAGTATTAGCAAACTGCTCAATGAAAAGGAAGGTGCAACTCTGTGAGATGAAATCACACATCACAAAGCAGTTTCTCACAAAGCTCCTTTCTAGATGTAATCAGGGGAATGCAATCAAAAATATCCCGTCTCAGATTCAACAAAAAATTTGATGTCAAACTTTTCCTTCAACAGAAAGGTTTAACTCTATGAGATGAATGCACACATCACAATAGTTTCTCAGAAGGCTTCCCTGCAGGTTTTATCTGAGGATATTTCCCTTTTCACCATAGGCCTCATTGCACTCCCTAATTTCCCATTGCAGATTCCACGAAAACAGTGTTAGGAAAATGTTCAATGAAAAGAAAGGTGTAACTCTGTGAGGTGAATTCACACATTACAAAGCAGCTTCTCAGAAAGCTTCTTTGTAGTTTTTATGTGAGGACATGTCCTTTGTCACCATAGGCTTCAATGCGATCCAAAGTACTCCTTCTCAGATTCCCCAAAAACAGTGGTACCAAACTACTCCATGAAAAGAATGGTGTAACTCTGTGACATTAATACACACATCACAAAGCAGTTTCTCAGAAAGATTCTTTATACTTTTTATCTGAGGATATTTCGTTTGTCACCATAGACTTCAACATCATCCAAAATATCCCATCTCAGATTCCTCAAAAACATTGATGCCAAATTGCTACCTCATCAGAAACATTTAACTCTATGAGATGAATGTACACAACACAAAGTAGTTCCTCAGAAGGCATCTCTCCAGTTTTTATCTGAGTATATTTCTTTTTACACTGTAGGCCTCAATGCACTCCTGAGTATCCCATTGCAGATTCCCTGAGAGCCACGTTAGCAAACTGTTTAATGAAAATAAAGTTGTAACTCTGTGATATTAATTCACACACCACAAAGCATTTTCTCAGAAGGCTTCTTTCCAGGTTTTTATCAGAGAATATCTCCTTTTTCACCCTAGACCTCAATGAACTCCTGATTATCCCATTGCAGATTGCACAAAAGCAGTGTTAGCAAGTTGCTCAATGAAATGAACAGTGTAACTCTGCGAGATTAATTCACACATCACAAAGCAGTTTCTCAGGAGGCTTCTCCCCAGTTTTTATATGATGCTATTTCTCTTTTTCACCATGGGCCTCAATGCGCTCCCGAATATCCCACTGCAGATTGCATGAAAAGAGTATTAGCAAACTGCTCAATGAAAAGAATTGTGTAACTCTATGAGATAAATTATCACATCACAAAGTGGTTTCCCAGAAATTTTGTTTGCAGTTTTTCTATGAGGATATTTTCTTTGTCACCAAATACTTTGTTGCATTCCCAAATATCCTATTGCAGACTCCATGAAAACTGTGTTATCAAAATGCTCAAAGAAAAGCATGACATATCTCTGTGAGATGAATTCACACATCACAAAGCAGTTTCTCAGAAAATTTCTCTCTTATTTTATCTGAGGATACTTCCGTTTTCACCTTAGACCTCAATGTGCCCAAAAATATCCCTTTGCAGATTTCAGAAAAACAGTGTTTGCAAACTGCTCCATGAAAGGAAAGGTGTTTCTGTGAGATGAATTCACACATCCCAAGGAACTTTCTAAGAAAGCTTCTCTCTAGTTTTTAATCTGAGGATATTTCCTTAGTCACCACAGGCTTCATGGCAATCAAAAATATCCCTTCTCAGATTCTCCAAAAACAGTGCTACCAAACTGATCCATGAAAGGAATCGTGTAACTGTCTGAGATGAATAAACATATAATAAAGTAGTTTATCACAGGGCTTCTTTCTAGTTTTTATATGAGGATATTTCCTTTGTTACTAGAAGTTTCAATATGCTCCGAAATATACCATTGTAGATTCCAAGAAAACAGTGTTAGCATACTGCTCCATGAAAGGAACAGTGTAACTCTGTGCCTTCAATTCAAACTTCACAAAGCAGATTCACAGAAAGTTTCTTTCTAGTTTTTCTATGAGGATATTTCCTTTTTCACTATAGACCTCAATGCACTCCAAAATATCCCTTTGCAGATGCCATGAAAACACTGTTAGCAAACTGCTCCATGAAAAGAAACGTGTAAATCTGGGAGATGAATTCACACATCACAAGGCAGTTTCTCAGGAAGCTTCTTTCTAACTTTTATCTGAGGACATTTTCTTTGTCACCATAGGCTTTAATGTGATCCAAAACATCCCTTCTCAGATTCCACCTAAACAGTGCTACCAAATTGCTCCATGAAAAGAGTTGTGTAACACTGTGAGATGAATTCATAAAACACAAAGTAGTTTTTCAGAAAGCTTCTTTCTAGTTTTTATCTGAGGATATTTCCTTTTTCACAATATGCCTCAATGAACTCCCAAATATCCCTTTGAAGATTCCATGAAAACAGTGTTAGCAAACTGTTCCATGAAAAGATAGGTGTAATTCTGCGAGGTGAATTCACACATCACAAGGGACTTTATCATAAAGCTTCTTTCTAGTTTTAATCTGAAGATATTTCCTTTGCCACCATAGGCTTCAATGTGATCCAAAATATCCCTTCTAAGATTCTCTAAAAATAGTGCTACCAAACTGCTCCATGAAAAGAATCATGTCATTCTGTGAGATGAATTAAGACATCAGAAAGCAGATTCTCAGAAAGCTTCACTCTAGTTTTTATATGATGATATTTCATTTGTCGCACTAGCTTCAATGCAATCCGAAATATCCCGTTGAAGAGTCCAAGGAAACAGTGTTAGGAAACTGCTCACTGAAAAGGACAGTGCAACCCTGTGGAACGAATTCTCACATCACCAAGGAGTTTCTCAGAAACTTCTTTCAAGTTTTTATCTGAGGATATTTCCTTTGTCACCATAGGCTTTAAGGCAATCCAAAATATTCCTTCTCAGATTACCCAAAAGCAATGCAACAAAACTGCTGCATGCAAAGTATCCTGTAACTCACTGAGATGGATTCACATTTCACAAAGCAGTTTCTCAAAAAGCTTCCTCCTAGATTCTTCCTGAGAATATTTCCTTGTCACCATAACTCCAATGTGCTCTGAAACATTCCATTGCAGATTCCAAGAAAACAGTGTGAGCAAAGTGCTCAATGAAATGATCAGTGTAAATCTGTGAGTTGAGTTCATATGTCACAAAGCCGTTTATCAGAAAGCTTCTTTTTGGTTTTTATCTGATTATACTTTCTTTGTCACCATTGGCTTCAAAGCACTCCCAAATATCGTATTCCAGACTCCTCAAAAACAGTGTTAGCAAACTGCTCAATGAAAGAATGGTTTATCTCTGTGAGATGAAATCACATGTCATGAAAAATTTTCTCAGAAAGCCTCTTTCTAGTTTTTACCTGAGTATAATTCTTTTGTCACCATCGGCTCAATGTGATACAAAATATACCTTTTCAGTTTGCCCTAAAACAGTGCTACCAAACTGATTCATTAAATAAATCATGTAACTCTGTGAGATGAATCAACACATCACAAAGCGGTTTCTCAGAAAGCTTCTTTACAGTTTTTATATGAAGATATTTCCTTAGTCACAGTAAGTTTCAATGCGCTGTGAAATATTCCTTTGCAGATTCCAAGAAAACATTGTTAGCAGACTGCTAAGTGAAAAGAACTTTGCAAATATGTGAGATGAATTCACATATTAAAAAGTAGTTCCTCAGGAAGGTTCTATCCGGTATTTATTTAATTATACTTCCTTATTCACCATAGGCCTCAACATGCTCCCAAATATCCCTTTGCATATTCCACGAAAACAGTGTTGGCAAACTGCTCTATGAAAAGAAAGGTGCAACACTGTGAGATGAATTCCCACATCACAAAGTAGCTTCTCAGAAAACTTCTTTATCAGAGCATATTTCCTTTGTCACCACAAGGCTTCATTGTGATCCAAAATAATCCTCCTCACAATCCCCAAAAACAGTACTACCAAACGGATCTTTGAAAAGAATACTGTAACTCTGTGAGATGAATTCCCAAGTCATAAAGCAGTTTCTCAGAAAGCGTCTCTCCAGTTTTTGACTGAGGTATTTCCTTTGTCACCATAAGCTTCAATGCACTCCAACAAATCCCTTTGCTGATTCCTAGAAAACGATATTAGCAAACTGCTCAATGAAAAGAACAGTGTAACTCTTTGGGATGAATTCACACATTATAAAGAAGTTTCTCAGAAAGCTTCTTTCTAATTTTTATCTGAGGATAATTTTTTTTTCACTATAGGAATCAATGCGTGCCCAAATATCCCTTTGCACATTCCACAAAATCAGTGTTAGCAAACTGCTACATGAAAAGAAAGGTGTAACAATGTGAGGAGAATTCACACATCTCAAAGATCTTTCTGAGAAAACTTCTTTCTCGTTTTTATCTGAGGATATTTCCTTTGTCACCATAGGCTTCAAAGTAATACAAGATATCTTTTCTCTAATTCCCCAAAAACAGTGCTAACAGACTGATTCATGAAATGAATCATGCAATGCTGTGAGATGAATTATTTTTCTCAGAAAGTTTCCTTGTAGTTTTGGTCTGAGGATATTTTCTTTGTCACCATAAGCTTCAATACGCTCTGAAATATCCCATTGCAGATTCCAAGAGAGCAGTGTGAGCAAACTGCTCAATGAAAAGAACAGTGTAACTTTGTTAGATGAATTAACCAATCACAAAACAGTTTCTCAGAAAGCTTTTCTCTAGTTTTTATCTGAGGATATTTCCTTTGTCATCACAAGCTTCAATGCAGTTCAAAATATCCCACTGCAGATTCCAAGAAAGCATTGTTAGCAAACTGCTCAATGAAAAGAAGAGTGCATCTCTGTGAGATGAACTGACACAACACAATGCAGTTTATCAGCAAGCTTCTTTTTGGTTTTTATCTGAGGATAGTTCCTTTTTCACCACAGGCTTCACTGAGATCTGAAATATCCTATTGCAGATTCCACGAGAAAAATGTTTTCAAACTGTTCATTGAAAAGAATGGTGTAGATCTGTTAGATGAATATACAAATCATGAAGCAGCTTTTCAGAAAACTTCTTTCTCGTTTTTGTCTGAGAATATTTCCTTTTACACTATAGGCCTCAATGCACTCCAAAATGTCCCTTTCTAGATTTCATGAAACCAGTGTTAGCAAATTTCTCCATAAAAAGAAACATGTAGCTCTGTGAGATGCAATCACACATGAGAAGGAAGTTTCTCAGAATGCTTCTTAATAGTTTTGCCTGAGGAGAGATCCTTAGTCACTATAGGCTTCAATTGAATCCAAATTATCCCTTCTCAGATTCCCCAAAAACAGTGCTAACAAACAGATCCATGAAAAGTATTGTGCAACACAGTGGAATGAATGAAAACATCACAAAGCAGTTTCTCAGAAAGCTTATTTCTAGCATTTAAATGAGGATATTTCCTTTGTCACCAAAAGCTTAAATTGGTCTGAAATATCCCATTGCAGATTGCAAGAAAATCGTGTTAGCAAACCACTCAATGAAAAAAGCAGTGTACTCTTGTGAGATGAATTCACACATCACAAAGAACTTTCTCTGAAAGTTTCTTTTTGGTATTTATCTGAGGATATTTCCTTTGTCACCAAAAGCTTCATTGCAATCCAAAATATCCTTTCTCAGATTCCCTAAAAACTGTGCTACCAGTCTGCTCCATGAAAAGAATTGTATAACGCTGTGAGATGAATTCACAAATAACAAAACAGTTTCTCAGAAAGAATCTTTCTACTTTTCATCTGAGGATATTTCCCTTTTCACAATAAGTTTCAATGCACTCCGAAATACCTCATTGCAGATTCCAAGAAAACAGTGTTAACCAACTGCTCAATGAGAAAAACAGTGTAACTATGCTGATTGAATTCACACATCACAAAGCAGTTTCTCAGAAAGCTTCTTTTTGCTATTTCTCTGAGAATATTTCTTTGTCACCATAGGCATCAATGTGCTCCCAAATATCCTATTGCATATTCCATGAAAACAGTGTGATCACACTGCTCAATGAAAAGTACAGTGTAAATCTTTGAGATGATTTCACATATCACAAAGCAGTTTCTCAGAAAGCTTCTTTTTGCTTTTCCTATGAGGATATTTCCTTTTTCACTATGGGCCTCAATGCACTCCTAAATATCCCTTTGCAGATTCCATGGAAACTGTGTTAGCAAACTGCTCCATGAAAAGTAAGTTGTAGTACTGTGGAAGAATTCACACAATACAAAGAACTTTCTCAGAAAGCTTCTTTCTACTTTTTTCTGAGGATAATTTCTTTTTCACCATAGGCCTCAAAGCATTCCCAAATATTCTTTTACAGATTCAATGAAAACAGTGTTAGCAAACTGCTCCATGAAAATAAGGTATAACTCTGTGAGATGCATTCATACATCACAAAACAGTTTCTCAGAAAGGTTCTTTCTCCTTTTACTATGAGGATATTTATTTTTTCACTGTAGTCCTCAAAACGCTCACAAATATCCCTTTGTGGATTCCACAAAAACGGTGCTAGCAACCTGCTCCATGAAAAGAAAGATGTAATTCTGTGAAACGAATTCACACATCACAAAGAACTTTCTCAGAAAGACGCTTTCTGGTTTTTATCAGATTATATTTCCTTAGTCACCATAGACTTCAATGTGATACAAAATATCTCTTCTCAGATTCCCCAAAAACAGAGCTACCAAACTGACCCATGAAAAGGGTTGTGTAGCTCTGTGAGATGAAATAACGCATCATAAAGCCATTTCTCAAAATGCTTCTTTCTAGTTTTCATATGAGGATATTTCCTTTGTCACCATAAGCTTCAATGAGCTCTCAAATATCTCATTACAGATTCTAAGAATACAGTGTTACCAAACTGCACAATGAATAGAACATTGTATATCTCTGAGATGCATTCACACATCATGAGGAAGTTTCTCAGAAAGCATGTTTCTAGTTTTTATCTGAGAACATTTCATTTTTCACCATAGGTTTCAATGCACTCCCAAATATCCCTTTGCAGATTCCAAAAAAGCAGTGTTAGGAAACTTCTCAATGAAAAGAAAGGCGTAACTCTGTAATATAAAATCATACATCACAAAGAACTTTCTCAGAAATGTTGTTTCTAGTTTTTATCTGAGGATATTTCCTTTGTCACCATAGGCTTCAATGCACTCGAAGACAACCCTTCTCAGATTCCCCAAAAACAGTGCAATCAAACTGATCCTAGAAAACAATTGTGTGACTCTGTGAGATAAATTCACAATCACAAAGCAGTTTCACAGAATGTATCTATCTAGTTTCTGTCTGGGGATTATTCCTTTTTCACAGTAAGTTTCAATGTGCTTTGAAATATCCAATTGAAGATTCCAAGAAAACAGTGTTAACAAACTGCTCAATTAAAAGAACAGTGAACTCTGTGAATTGGATTCACACATCAAAATCAGTTTCTCAGAAAGCTTCTTTTTGGGTTTTCTATGAGGATAATTTCTTTGTCTACATAGGCTTCAATGCACTCTCAATTATCCTATTGCAGATTCCATGAAAACAGTTTTATCAATCTGCTCAATGAAAAGAATGGTGTAATTCTGTGAGATGAATTCACACATCACAAAACAATTTCTCAGAAAGCTTCTTTTTGGTTATTCCATGAGGATATTTCCTTTTTCAATATAGGCCTCAGTGTGCTCTCTTATATCCCTTTGTAGATTTCACAAAAACTGTGTTAGCAAGCTGCCCAATGAAAGGAAACGTGTAACTATGTGAGATGAATTCACACATCTCAAAGAACTTTCTCAGGTTGCTTCTTTCTAGTTTTTATCTGAGGATATGTCCTTTGTCACCACAGGCTTCAATGTGCTGAGAAATATCCCGTTGCAAATTCCAGGAAAACAGTGTTAACAAACTGCTCAGTGAATAGAACCGTGTAGCTCTCTCACATGAATTTGTATATCACAAAGCCATTTCTCAGAAAGCTTTTTTCTAGTTTTTGTCTGAGAATATTTCCTTTTTCACAATATGCTTCATTGCACTGTGAAATATGCCACTGGAGATGACAAGAAACCGGTTCTAGCAAACTTTCCCAAGAAAATAACCGTGTAACTCTCTGCGTTGAATTCACACATCATCAAGCAGTTTCTCAGAAAGCTTCTTTCTAGTTTTTCTGTGAGGATATTTCCTTTTTCACTATAGGCCTCAAAGTGCTCCCAAGTATCCCTTTGCAGATCGCACAAAAACTGTGATAGCAAACTGCTCCATGAAAACTAAGGTGTAACTCTGTGAGATGAATCCATGC
The DNA here is from genome assembly GCF_009764315.1 of Trachypithecus francoisi. Taxonomy (NCBI): domain Eukaryota; kingdom Metazoa; phylum Chordata; class Mammalia; order Primates; family Cercopithecidae; genus Trachypithecus; species Trachypithecus francoisi. The sequence continues at coordinate 30,316 of NW_022680652.1, read as the reverse complement.
ATCACAAAGAACTTTCAGAGAAAGGTTCTTTCTAGTTTTTATCTGAGGATATTTCCTTTGTCACCATGGATTTCAAGGCATTAAAAAAGATCCTTTCTCAGATTTACCAAAATCAGTGATAACAGAGTGATCCATGAAAATAGTCGTGTTACACTGTGTGATGAATTAACACATCTCATAGTGGTTTCTTAGAAATCTTCTTTCTAGTTTTTATATGAGGATATTTCCTTTGTCACCATAGGCTTCAATGGGATCGAAAATATCCAATCTCAGTTTCCCAAAAAACAGTACTACCAAATTGCTCCATGACGAGAATCATGCAACTCTGAAATGAATTCACAAACCATGAAGGAGTTTCTCAGAAAGTCTCTTTCTAGTTATGGTCTGTGGATATTTCCTTTGTCACCATTAGCTTCAATGTGCTCTGAAATATACTATTGCAGATTCTAGGGAAGTAGTGTTAGCAAACTGCTCATTGAAAAGAACAGTGTAACTATGTTAGATGAATTCAGACATCACAAAACATTTATTTTCTCAGAAAGCTTCTTTTTTGTTTTTATCTGAGAATATTTCCTTTGTCACCATAGGCTTCAATGTGATCCAAAATATCCCTTCTCATATTCCCCCAAAACAGTGCTACCAAACTGCTCTATGAAAGGAATCGTGTAACTCTGTGTGATGAATTCACAAACCTCAGAGCAGTCTCTGAGAAAGGTTCTTTCTAGTTTTGGTCTGAGGATATTTCCTTTTTCCCAATAAGCTTCAATGCACTCCAAAATATCCCACGGAAGATTTCAAGAAAACAGAGTTAGCAAACTGTTAAATGAAAAGAACAGTGTAATTCCTTGAGTTGAATTCACACATCAGAAAGCAAGTTCTCAGAAAGCTTCTTTTTGGTTTTTCCATGAAGATATTTCCTTTGTCAATCTAGGCATCAATGTGCACCCCAATATCCCTTTGCAGATTCCATGAGAACAGTGTTATCAAACTTCTCCATGAAAGGAAAGGTCACACTCTGTGAGATAAATTCACACATCACAAAGAACTTTCTCAGAAAGCTTCTTTCCAGTTTTTATCTGAGGATGTTTCCTTTGTCACCATAGCCATTAATGCACTCCCAAATATCTTATTGCATGTTCCATGAAAACATTTTTACCAAACTCCTCAATGAAAAGTACGGTGTAACTCTGTGAGATGAATTCACACTTCACAAAGAACTTTTTCAGAAAGCTTCATTCTTGTTTTTACCTGAGGATATTTCCTTTGTCAACATAGGCTTCAATGTGATCCAAATTATCGCTTCTCAGATTCCCCAAAAACAGTGCTACCAAACTGCCCTTTGAAAAGCATCGTGTAAGCCGGGCGTGGTGGCTCAAGTCTGTAATCCCAGCACTTTGGGAGGCCGAGACGGGCGGATCACGAGGTCAGGAGATTGAGACCATCCTGGCTAACACAGTGAAACCCCGTCTCTACTAAAAATACAAAAAAAAAAAAAAGAAAAGCATCGTGTAACTCAGTGAAGTGAATTCACAAATCACAAAGCAGTTTCTCAGAAAGCTTCTTTTTCTTTTTATCTGAGGATATTTCCTTAGTCACCATAAGCCTCAGAGCACACTGAAACATACCATTGCAGATTCCAAGGAAATGGTGTTAGCTAACTTCTCAATGCAAAAAAACAGTGTACCTCTGTGAGATGAATTCACACATCACAAAGTAGTTTGCCAGAAAACTTCTCTCTGCTATTAATCTGAGGACATTTCTTTTAACACAGTAGGCTTGAATGTGATCCTAAATATCCCTTCTCAGATTCCCCAGAACATTGCTACCAAACTGATCCTTGAAAAGAATCATGTAACTCTGTGATATTAATTGAAACATTATAAAGCAGTTCCTCAGAAATGTTTATTCTAGTATTTATATGAGGATATTTCTTTTGTCACCATAAGCTTCAATTCACTCTGAAATATCCTACTGCAGATTCCAAGAAAACGGTGTTAGCAAATTGCTCACTAAAAACAGTAGTGTAACTCTGTGAGACTAATTCACACATCACAAAGCAGTTTCTCAGAAAGCTTCTTTCTAGTTTTTATCTGAGGATATTTCCTTTTTCACCATAGCCATCAATGCACTCCCAAGTATCTGCTGCAGATTCCAAGAAAACAGTATTAGTAATATGCTCCATGAAAAAAAAATTGTAACTCTGCCAGGTGAATTCACACATTACAAGGAACTTTCTCAGAAAGCTTCCTTCTAGTTTTTATCAGAGGATATTTCTGATTTCACCATAGGCTTCCAAATGTCATCCAATTTATACCTTCTCAGATATCCCAAAACAGTGGTACCTAACTGCTCCATGAAAAGAATCATGTAGCTCTTTGAGATGAATTCACAAATGAAAAAGCAGTTTCTCAGATTGCTTGTTTTTGATTTTTATCTGCAGATGTCTTTTATGACCATAGGCTTCAATGTGCTCCCTAACATGCTAATGCAGATTCCACAAAAATAGTGTTATCGAACATATCAATGAAAAGCATGGTGTAACTCTGAGACAAATTCCCACGTCACAAAGCAGTTTCTCAGAAAGTTTTTTTCTTGTTTTTATCTGAGGATATTTCCAATGTCACCATAGGCTTCAATGAGATCCCAAATAACCCTTCTCAGATTCCTCAAAAGCAGTGCTACCAAACTGAGCCATTAAAATAATCATGTAACTCAGTGAGATGAATTCACAAATCACAAAGAAACTTGTTGGAGAGATTCTTGCTAGTTTATATCTGAGGATATTTCCTTTGTCACCACCAGCTTCAATGGGCTCCCAAATATCCTACTGCAGATTCCATGAAAACAGTGTTAACAAACTGCTCAATGAATAGAACGGTGTAACTCTGTGAGATGAATTCACACATCAAAATGCAGTTTTTCAGAAAGCTTCTTTCTAGTTTTTATCAGAGGAAATTCCCTTTTTCACTATAGGCCTCAATGTACTCCCAAGTATTCTTTTGCAGATTCCACGAAAACAGTTTTGGGAAACTGTGCCATGAAAAGAAAGGTGTAACTCTGTTAGGTGAATTCACACATCACAAAAAACTTTCTTAGAAAGCTTCTTTCTAGTTTTTTTACTGAGGATATATACTTTTTCACCATAGGCTTCAATGTGATCCAGAATATCCCTTTTCAATTTCCCTGAAAACTATGCTAACAAACTGCTCCATGAAAAGAATCGTGTATCTCTGTGAGATGAATTAAAACACTGAAAGCGTTTCCTCAGAAAGCTTCTTTCTAGTTTTTATATTAGAGTATTTCCTTTGACTCCTTAAGCTTCACTGCGCTTTGAAATATCCCTTTGGAGATTCCACGAAAACAGTGTTAACAAACTGCTCAATGAAAAGGATGGTGCACCTCTGTGAGATGAATTCATACATTACAAAGCAGTTTCCCAGAAAGCTGCTTTTTGTTTTTATCTGAGGATTTTTCCTTTGTCATTACAGGCTTCAATGCACTTCCAAATATCCAATTGCATATCCCACAAAAACAGTGTTATCACAGTGCTTAATTTAAAGAATGGTGCAACTATGAGAGATGAGTTCACAGATCACAAAGAACTTATTCAGAAAGCTTCTTTCTAGTTTTTATCTGAGGATATTTCCTTTTCACCATAGGCATCAATATGATCCAAAATATTCCTTCTCATTTTCCCCAAAAACAGTGCTACCAAACTGATCCATGAAAAAAAATCATGTAATCTTGTGGGAAGAATTAGCAACCACAAAGTGGTTTCTCAGAAAGCTTCTTCCTAGTTTTTATATGAGCATATTTCCTTTGTCACCTTAAGCTTCAAAGGGCTCCAAAATATCCCATTGGAGATTTCAAGAAAACCGTGTTACCAAACTGTTCAATTAAAACAACATTGTAACTCTCTGAGATGAATTCACACATCACAAAGCAGTTTCTCATTATGCTTCTTTCTAGTTTTTATCTGTGGATATTTCCATTTTCACCATAGGCCTCAATGCACTCATATCTCTTTGCAAATTCCACGAAAACAGTGTTTGCAAACCCTCCCATGAAAAGAAAGTGTTACTCTGTGAAATGAATTAACAAATCACACAGCGGTTTCTTGGATACCTTCTTTGTTTATTTTATCTGAGGATATTTCCTTTGCTATGATAGGATTCAATGCAATCAAATTTATACCTTGTCTGTTACTCCAAAAACAGTGCTACCAAACTGCTCTGTTCAAAGAATCATGTAAGTCTGCGAGATGAATTCACAAATCAAAAACCAGTTTCTCAGAAAGTTTGTTTTTGGTTTTTATCTCAAGATATGTCCTTTTTAACCATCTGCTTCAATGCACTCCCAAATATTCTATGGCCGATTCAAAGACAACAGTGTTATCAAACAGCTCAATGAAAAGAATGGGGTTACTCTGTGAGATGAATTCACACATTGCAAAGCAGTTTCTCAGAAAGCTTCTTTCTAGTTTATATCTGAGAACATTTCCTTTTACACCATAAGCTTCAATGTGCTCCAAAATATCCCTTTGCAGATTCCAAGAAAACAGTGTTAGAAGACGGCTCAATGAAAAAAACAGTGTAACTCTGTGAGATGACTTCACACATCTCAAAGCAGTTTCTCAGAAAGTTTCTTTCTAGTTTTTATCACAGGATATTTCTTTTTTCACTATAGGCCTCAATGTGCTCCAATATATCCCTCTGTAGATTCCACGAAAACAGCGTTAGCAAACTTCTTCATGAAAAGAAACTTGCAACTCTGAGAGACGAATTCACACACCACAAAGCAGTATCTCAGAAAGCTTCTTCTAGTTTTGGTTTGAGGATATTACCTTTGTCACCATAGGTTTCCATTCAAACCAAAATATCTCTTCTCAGGTTACACAAAAACAATGCTTCCAAACTGCTCCATGAAAAGAATTGTGTAACTCTGTGAGGTGAATTCACAAATCACAATGAAGTTTCTGAGAAAGCATCTTTCTAGTTTTTATATGAGGATAGTTCCTTTGTCAACGTAAGCTTCCATGCATTCTGAAATATTACATTGCAGATTCCAAGAAAAGAGGATTGGCAAACTGCTCTATGAGGAGACGAGTGTAACTCAGTGAGATGAATTCACGTAACACAAAGCAGTTTCTCAGACAGTATATTTTTTATTTTAATCTGAGGATATATCCTTATTCATCATAGGCCTCAATGCACTCCCAAATAAACCTTTGCAGATTCCACAAAACGAGTGTTAGGAAACTGCTCCATGAAAAGAAAGGTGTAACTGTGTGAAATGACTTCACACATCACAAAGAAGTTTCTCAGAAAGATTCTTTAATTTTTATCTGCGTATATTTCCTTAGTTAACATAGGTTTCAATGCGATCCAAAATATATCTTCTCAGTTTCCCCAAAGACAGTGCTACAAAACTGCTCCATGAAAAGAATCATGTAGCTCTCGGACACGAATTAACACATCACAACTGTTTTCTCAGAAAGTTTGCTTCAACTTTTTAAAATGAGAATATTTCCTTTCTCACCATAAGTTTCAATGCACTCCGAAATATCCCATTTCAGACTCCGAGAAAACAGTGTTAGCAAACTGCTGAATGAAAAGAACAGTGTAAATCTCTGAGGTGAATTCACAATTCACATACCACTTTCTCAGAAAGTTGATTTCTAGTTTTTATATGAGGCTATTTCCTTTTTCACGATAGACATCAATGTGCTTCCAAATATCACTTTTCTGATTCCACAAAACCTGTGTTAGTCATTGCCCCATGAAAAGTGAGGTGTAACTCTGTGAGGTACATTCACACATCACTTAGAAGGGTTTCAGAAAGCTTCTTTCTAATTTTTATCAGATGATATGTCCTTTGTCATCTTAGATTTCATAGGGATCCAAAATATACCTTCTCAGATTCCCCAAAAACAGTGCTACCAAACTGTTCCATGAAAAGAATGGTGTAAATCTGTGAGATGAACTCAGCATCACACAGCAATTTCTCAGAAAGATTCTTTCTAGTTTTTATCTGATGATATTTCCTTTTTCACCATAAACTTCAATGTGCTCTGAAATATCCCATTGCAGATTCCATGATAACAGTGTTAGTGAACTGCTCCCTTTTAAGAAAGCTGTACTTCAGTGAGGTGACTTCACACATCACAAATAACTTTCTTAGAAAGCTTCTGTCTAGTTTTTATCTGAGGATATTTCGTTTGTTACCATAGGCCTCAATGCACTCTCAAATATCCCTTTGTAGATTACATGAAAACAGTGTTAGCAAACTGCTCCATTAAAAGAATGGGGTAAATCTGTGAGATGAACTCAGACATCACAAAGCAGTTTCTCAGAAATCTTCTATCTATTTTTTATCTGAGGATATTTCGTTTTTCATCCATATTTCTCACTGAGCTCCTGAATATCAAATTGCAGGTTCCACAAAAAAAGTGTTAACAAACTTCTCAAAGAAAAGAAAGGTGTAACTTTGTGAGATGAAATCACGCATCACAAAGCAGTTTCACAGAAGTCTTCATTTTGGTTTTTATCTGGGGATACTTCCTTTGTCACCATAAGCTTCAATGCAATCCAAAGTATTATATTGCAGATTCCACGAAAACAGTGTTAGCAAACCGCTCAATAAAAAGTACACTATAACTCTGTGAGATGAGTTCACACATCAGAAAGTAGTTTTTCAGAAAGTTCTTTTTGGTTTTATCCGAGGATATTTCCTTTGTCAGATTAGGCTTCAATGCGATCCAAAATATCCCTTCTCAGATTCCCCAAAAACAGTGCTACCAAACTGCTCTATGAAAGAAATCGTGTAACTCTGTGTGATGAATTCACACATCAGAAAGCAGTTTCTCAGAAAGCTTCTTTCTAGTTTTTATCTGAGGATATTTCCTTTGTCAATATAAGCTTCAATGTGCTCTAAAACATCCCATTGTGGATTTCAAGAAAACAGTGTTAGCAAACGACTCAAAGAAAAGAACAGAGTAACTCGGTGAGATGAATTTACACATCATGAATCAGTTTCTTAGAAAGTTTCTTTTTGTTTTTTATCTGATGATATATCCTTTGTCAACAAAGGCTTCAATACACTCCCATATATCCTATTGCAGATTCCACGAAAACAGTGTTTTCAAACTGCTCAATGAAAAGAACGGTGTAACTCTGTTAGATGAATTTACACATCACAAAGCAGTTTCTCAGAAAACTTCTCTCTAGTTTTTATCTGGGGATATTTCCTTTTTCACTATAAGGCTCAATGTGCTTCTAAATATCCCTTTGCAGATACCACAAAAACAGTGTTAGCAAACTGCTCCTTGAAAGAAAGTTGTAGCTCTGGGAGGTAAATTCACACAACCCAAATAACTTCCTCAGAAAGTTTTTTTCTAGTTTTTATCTGAGGATATTTCCTTTTTCACTATAGGAGTGAAAGCGCTTGCAAATATCCTTTTGTAGCTTTCACAAAAACAGTGTTAACAAACTGCTAAATGAAAAGAAAGTGTTATTCTGTAAGATGAATTCACAAATCACAAAGTAGTTTCTCAGAAAGCTTCTTTCTAATTTTTATCTGAGGATATTTCCTTTTAAAACATAGGCCTCAATGTGCTCCCGAATATCCATTTGTAGATTCCACAAAAAGAGTGTTAGCAAAGTGCTCCATGAAAAGAAAGGTGTAAATCTGAGAGGTGAATTCACACATCACAAGGCTGTTTCTCAGAAAGCTTCTTTCTAGTTTTAGTCTGAGGTTATTTCCTATGTTCCGACAGGCTTCAATGCACTCCCAAATATCCTATTGCAAATTACACAAAAACAATGTTACAAAACAGCTTCAAGAAAAGAATCGTTTTACTCTGTGAGATGAATTCACACATCACAAACAGGTTTCACAGAAAGCTTCTTTCCAGTATTTTTGGGGATATTTCCTTTGTCACCCTACACTTCAATGCAATCCAAAATATCCCTTCTCAGATACCCAAAAACAGTTCTACCAAACTGATCCATGAAAAGAATGGTGGAATTCTGTGACATGAATTCACACATCACAAAGCTGTTTCTCAGAAAGATTCTTTATTGTTTTTGTATGGGGATATTTTCTTTTTCACCATATTCCTCAATGCGATCAGGATTATCCCATCGTATATTCCATGAAAAAAGCGTTAGCAAACATCTTAATGAAAAGAACGGTGTATCTCTGTGAGATGAGTTCTCACATCACAAAGAATTTTCTCGGAGAGTTTCCTTCTAGATTATATCTGATGATATTTCCATTGTCAAGGAAGGCTTCAATGCGATTCAAAGTATCCCTTCTTGGATTCCCCCAAAACACTGCTACCAAACTGATACTAGAAAAGGATTGTGCAGCTATGTGAGATGAATTGGGATATCAGAAAGCAGTTTCTCGGAAAGCTTCTTTAGTTTTTATATGAGGATATTTCCTTTGTCACCATAAGGTTCAATGCAATCTGAAATTACTCATTGCAGTTTCCAATAATACAGTGTTAGCAAACTGCTCAGTGAATAGAATAGTGTAACTCAGTGAGATGATTTCACACATAACACAGGACTTTCTTAGAAAGCTTTGTGAACATAGGCTTCAATGCACTGCCAAATATCCCTTTGCATTTTCCAAGAAAAAAGGGTGAGCAAATTGTTCAATGAAAAGAACGGTGTAACTCAGTGAGATGAATTCACACATCACAAAAGAGTTTCTCAGAAAAATTCTTTCTAGTTTTTATTTGAGGATATTTTCTTTTTCACCACAGGCTGCAATGCACTCCCAAATAACACCTTGTAGATTCCACGAAAGCAATGTCAGCAAACTGCTCCATGAAAAGAAAAATGTAAATCTGTGAAATGAATTCACACATTACAAAGAAGTTTCTCAGAAAGCTTCTTTCTAGTTTTTATCTGAGTATATTTCCTTAGTCATCATAGGCTTCAATGCAATCCAAAATATCCCTTCTCAGTTTCCCCAAAAACAGTGCTACCAAACTGCTACATGAAAAGAATAATGTAACTTTGTGAGACGAATTAACACATCACAAAGCGGTATTTTTAGTTTTTATTTGAGGATATGTCCTTTGTCACCATAAACTTCAAGGCGCTCTCAAATATTCCATTGCAGAATCTAAGAAAACAGTGTTAGCAAACTTCTCAATGAAAAGAAGAGTGTAACTCTGTGAGAGGAATTCAACATCACAAAGTGGTTTCTTAGAATGCTTCTTTCTAGTATTTATCTGAGGATATTTCACTTTTCACTATAAGCCTCAATGGGCTCCCAAATATAGCTTGCAGATTTCATGAAAAGAGTACTAGCAAGATGCTCCATGAAAAGAAAGGTGTCACTCTGTGAGATGAATTCACACATCACAAAGAACTTCCTCAGAAAGCTTCCTTCAAGTTTTTATCTGTGGATATATCCTTTATCACCATAGGCTTCAATGCAATCCAAAATATCCCATATCAGATTCCCCAAAAACAGTGTTACAAAACAGATCCATGGAAAGAATGGTGTAACACCATGAGATGAATTAACCCATCAAAAAGAGGATTCTTACAAAATTTCTTTCTTATTTTAATGTGAGGGTATTTCCTTTTTCACTAAAAGCTTCAATGCATTCCCTAATATCCATTTGCAGATTCCAAGAAAAGAGTGTTTGCAAACTGCTCCATGAAAAGGAAGGTATAACTGTGTCAGATGAATTCAGACATCACAAAGAACTTTTTCAGAGGGCTTCTTTCTAGTTTTTATCTGGGAATATTTCCTTTGTCCCCATAGTTTTCAATGCAATTCAAAATAGCCCTTTTCAGATTCCCCAAAAACAATGCTAACAAACTGCTCCATGAAAATAGTGGTGTAATTCTGTGCGATGAATACACACATTAATAGGTGTTTCTCAGAGGCCTTCTATCCACTTTTCATGTGAGGATATTTTCTTTTTCACCAAAATCCTCAATGCACTCCCGAATGTCCCACTGAAGATTAAACGAAAAAAGTGTTAGCACATTTCTCCATGAAATGATCAATCTAAATCTGTGAGACGAATTCACACATCACAAAGTAGTTTCTCAGAAAGATTCCTTTTTGGTTTTTATCTGAGGATAATTCCATTGTCACCCTAGGCTTCAATGCACTCCCACGTATCCTATTACAGATTCCACGAAACCAGTGTTATCAGACTGTTCAATGAACAGAACAGTGTAACTCTGTGAGATGAATTCACACATCACAAAGCAGTTTCTCAGAAAGCTTCTTTCTACTTATTATTGGAGGAGAATTTCTTTTTCATCATAGTCTTCCCTGCACTCCCAAATATCCCTTTGCAGATTCCACAAAACCAACTGCTCAATCAAAAGAAAATAGTGTAACTCTGAGATGAATTCATACATCACAAATCAGCTTCACAGAAAGCTTCTTTCTCCTGTTTATATGAGGTTATCTCCCTGTCACCATAAGCCTCCATGCACTCCAAAAATCCGATTGCAGATTCCAAGGAAACCGTATTACCAAACTGCTCAATAAAAAGAACAGTGTAACTCTGTGAGGTGAATTCAAACGTCACAAAGCAGTTTTTCAGAAAGCTTCTCTCTAATTATTATCTGAGGATATTTCCTTTGTCACTATATGCTTGAATGTAATTCAAAATATCCCTTCTCAGATTCCCCAAAAATAGTGCAGGAAAACTGCTTCATAAAATAAAGTTATTTCTCCGTGAGGTTAATTCACACATCAGAAACAAATTTCTCAGAAATCTTCTTGCTAGTTTTTATCTGAGGATATATCCTTAGTCACCATAGACATCAATGTGATCTAAATATCCCTTGTCATATTCCCCAAAAACAGTGCTACCAAACTGCTCCATGAAACGAATTGTGAACTCTGTGAGATGAATTAGCACATCACAAAGCTGTTTCAGCGAATGATTTTTTCTATTTTTTAAATGAGGATATTTACTTTGTCAACTTAAGATACAATGCACTCCGAAATATCCCATTGCAGATTCCAAGAAAACAGTGTTAGCAAACTTCTCAATGAAAAGATCAGTGTAACTCTGTTAGGTGAATTCACACATCACAAACAGTTTCTCAGAAAGCTTCTTTCTAGTTTTTATCTGAGGATATTTCCTTTTTCACTATACACCTCAATACACTCCCAATATCCCTTTGCAGATTCCATGAAAGCAATGTCATAAAAATATTCCATAAAAAGAAAGGTGTAACTCCGTGTCATGATTTCACACATCACAAAGAACTTTCTCAGAAAGCCTCTTTCTAATTTTTATCTGAAGATATTTCCTTTGTAACCACAGGCTTCAATGCGATCCAAAATATTCCTTCTCAGATCCCTGAAAATCCGTGCTACGAAACTGATCAGTGAAAGCAATCACATAACTCTGTGAGATGAATTAACCTATCATTAACCAATTACTCAGAAAACTTCTTTCTCGATTATATCTGAGCATATTTTCTTTATCACCATAGTCTTCAAAGCACCTCCAAATATCCCTTTGCAGATTCCACGAAAAGAGTGTTTATAAACCACTCCATGAAAAGAAAGATGTAACTCTGTGAGAATAATTCACACATTACAAATACCTTTCTCAGATAGATTCCCTCTAGTTTTTAACTGAGGATATTTCCTTTCTCACCATAGGCTTCAATGAGATCCAATATATCCCTTCTCAGATTTCCCAAAAACAATGCTACCAAACTGATGCACAGAAAGAGTCATGTAACTCTGTTAGATGAACTAACACATAACAAAGCAGTGTCTCAGAAAGCTTCCTTCTAGTTTTTCTATGATAATATTTCATTTGTCACCCTAGGGTTCAATGTGCTCTGAAATATCCTATTGCAGATTCCACGAAAACAGGTTATCACACTTCTCAATGAAAAGAATGGTGTAACTCTGTGGGATGAATTCACACAACACAAAGCTGTTTCTCAGAAAACTTCGTTCTAGTTTTTATCTCAGGATATTTCCTTTATCACCATACACCTCAAAGTGTTCCAAAATATCTCTTTGCAGATTCCACAAAAACACTGTTAGCACACTGCTCCATGAAAAGAAATGTGAGATGAATTCACATATTACAAAGAATATTCTCAGAAAGCTTCTGTTCAGTGTTTATGTGAGGATATTCTCCTTTTCACTATAGGACTCAATGTGCTCCCAAATATCCCTTTGCAGATTCCAAAAAAAAACAGTGTTAGCACACTGCTACATGAAAAGAAAGGGGCAACTCTGTGAGACGAAATCACAAATCACAATGAAGTTTCTCAGAATGCTTCTCTTTCGTTTTTGTCAGAGGATATTTTCCTTGTCACCATACGCTTCAATGTGCTCCCAACTATCCTACTGCAGATTCCATGAAAACAGTGTTATCAAATAGCTAAATGAAAACAACAGCGTAACTCTGTGAGATGAATTCGCACATGATGAAGTAGTTTCTCAGAAATCTTCTTTCTAGTTTTTAATTGAGGATATTTCCTTTGTCACCATAGGCTTCAATGTGAACCAAAATATCCCTTCTCAGATTCCCCAAAAACAGTGCTTCCAAACTGTTTCATGAAAAGAATGGTGTAACTCTGTGAGGTGTATTCACATATCACAGAAATGTTTCTCAGAAAACTTCTTTCTAGTTTTTATCGGAGGATATTTCCTTTTTCACAATTTTAATCAGTGTGCTCCCCAATATCTCATAGCAGATTAAACGAAAAAGGTATTAGCAAACTTTTCAATGAAAACGGTGGTATACCACTGTGACATGAATTCACACATCACAAAGCAGTTTCACAGAATGCTTCCTTTTGGACTTTTATCTGTGGATATTTCCTTTGTCAGCGTAGGCTTCAATACACTCCAAAATATCCTATTGCAGATTACATGAAAACAGTGCAATCAAACTGCTCAATTTAAAGAATGATGAAACTCTGTAAGATGAATTCATGCACCACATGGCTGTTTTTCAGAACACTTCTTTCTAGTTTTTTTCTGAGGATATTCCTTTTGTCAACATGGGCTTCAATGTGATCCAAATATCCCTTCTCAGATTCCCCCAAAACAGTGCTACCAAACTACTCCATTAAAAGAATGGTGTAACTGTGATATGAATTCACACATCACAAAACTGTTTCTCTGAAAGCTTCTTACTAGTTTTTAGATGCAGATATTTCCTTTTAAATCACAGGCTTCAATGTACTCCCAAATATCCCTTCTCAGACACCACAAAAACAGTGATACCAAAGTGCTCCCTCAACAGAAACGTTTAGCTCTATGAGGTGAATACACACATCACAAAGGAGTTTCTCAGAAAGTTTATCTCCAGTTTTTACCTGAAGATGTTTCCTTTTTCACCACTGGACTCTATACACTCCCGAATATCCCTTTGCAGATTCCAGAAACACAGTGTTACCAAACTGCTCAATGAAAAGAAAGGTGTAACACTGGGAGATGAATTCACCCAACACAGTACGGTTTCTCAAAAACCTTCTTTCTAGTTTTTATATGTGGATATTTCCTTTTAAATCACAGGCTTCAATGTGCTCCCAAATATCCCTTCTCAGACACCACAAAAACAGTGATGCCAAAGTGCTCCCTCAACAGAAACATTTAGGTCTATGAAATGAATGCACACATCACAAAGTGGTTTCTCAGAAAGCTTATCAAGGTCTCAAGGTGCTCCCAAATATGCCTTTGCAAATTCCAGGAAAACACTTTTAGTAAACTGTTCCACGAAAAGAAAGGTTTAACTCTGTGAGTGGAAATCACACATCTCAAAGAACTTTCTCAGAAAGCTTCTTTCTACTTTTTATCTGAGGATATTTTCTTTTTCACAAAATTTTTCAATTTGATCCAAAAAGTCCCTTCTCACATTCCCCAACAACAGTGCAACCAAACTGTTCCATGAAAAGCATTGTGTAACTCTGTGAGATAAACTCACAAATCACAAAGGAGTTTCTTAGAGAGCTTCTTTCTAGTTTTTGTTTGAGAATATTTCCTTTGTCACCCTAATTTTCAATGCTCTCCAAAAAATCCTGTTGCAGATTCCAAGAAAACAATGTTAGCGAACTTCTCAATGAAAAGAACAGTGTAATTCTATGAGTTGAATTCACACATCACAAAGCAGTTTCACTGAAAGTTTCTTTTTAGTCTTCCTATGAGGATATTTCGTTTGTCACCATAAGCTTCAATGCCCTCCAAAATATTAGATTGCAGATTCCAAAATAAACCAGAGTAAGCAAACTGTTCAATGCAAAGAACAGTGTAACACTGTGAGATAAATTCACACATCACAAAGCAATTTCTCAGAACACTACTTTAAAGTTTTTATCTGAGGATACTCCCTTTTTCAAAATTGGCCTCAAGGCTCTCCCAAGTATCCCTTTGCATATTCGAGGAAAACAGTGTTAGCAAACTGCTCCATGAAAAGAAAAGTGTAACTCTGTGAGATGAAGTCATACATCACAAAGAACTTTCTCAAAAAGTTTCTTTCCAGTTTTTATCTGAAGATATTTCCTTTGTCCACATAGGCCCCAATGTGATCCAAAATATCCCTCTCAGAATCCCCAAAAGCTATGCTACCAAACTGCTCCATGAAAAGAATCGTGTAACTTTGTGAGATGAATTCACAAATCACAAAGCAGTTTTCCTTTTTCACCATAGGCTTCAATGAGCTCACGAATATCCCTTTGCAGAGTCCACGAAAACGGTGTCAGCAAATTGCTTCATGATAACAATGGTGTAAATCTGCAAGATGAATTAACACAGTAAAATACAGTTTCTCAGAAACTTCTTTTTGGTTTTTGTCTGAGGATATTTCCTTTGACACCATAGACTTCAATGTGCTCCCAAATATCCTATTGCAGATACCACGAGAACGATGTTAGCAACCTGTTCCAAGAAAATAATTGTGTAACTCTGTGAGATGAATTCACACATCACAAAGAAGTTTCTTAGAAAGCTTCATTCTAGTTTTTTTCTGAGTATATTTGCTTCGTCTATCTAGGATTCAATGGGATCCAAAATATCCATTCTCAGATACCATAAAAACAGTGCTACCAACCTGCTTCATGAAAAGAATGGTGTAACACTGTGAGATAAATTTACACATCCCAAAGTTGTTTCTCAGAAAGCTTCTTTCTAGTTTTCATTGGAGGATATTTCCATTTTCACCATATTCCTCAATGCGCTCCTGAATATCCAATTGCAGATTAAACAAAAAAAGTGTTAAGAAATTCTCAATGAAAAGAACTTTGTAACTGTGTGAGATGAATTCACACATCACAAAGCAGTTTCACAGTAAGCTTCTTTTTGGTTTTTACCTGAGGATATTTCCTTTGTTAACATGGACTTCAATGATGAAGTCTTCAATGATGAAATCAGTGATGCCAAAGTGCTCCCTCAACAGAAACGTTTGGATCTATGAGATGAATGCACACATCACAAAGAAGATTCTCAGAAAGCTTCTCTCCAGTTTTTACCCAAGATATTTCCTTTTTCGCCATTGGACTCTATGGGCTCCCAAATATCCCTTTGCAGATTACACAAAAAACAATGTTACCAAACTACTCCATGAAAAGAAAAGGGTAACTCGTGAGATGAATTCACTCACCATGAAGAAGTTTCTCAGAAACTATTATCTGAGGATATTTCTTTTGTCACAATAGGCTTCAATGCACTCTGAAATATCAGATTGCAGATTCCAAGAAAAC
The DNA here is from genome assembly GCF_009764315.1 of Trachypithecus francoisi. Lineage (NCBI taxonomy): Eukaryota > Metazoa > Chordata > Mammalia > Primates > Cercopithecidae > Trachypithecus > Trachypithecus francoisi. The sequence goes on along the minus strand of NW_022680652.1, from coordinate 14,594 downwards.
AGTGTAAGCAAACTGCTCAATTCAAAGAACAATGTAACTCTATGAGATGAATTCACCCATCACAAAGGAGTTTATCATAAAGCTTCTTTCTAATTTTTATGTGAGGATATTTCCTTTTTCTATTTAGGCCTCAAGGAGCTCCTAAATATCCCCTGCAGATTCCAGGAAAACACTGTTAGAAATCGCCTCCAAAAAAGAAAGGTGTAACACCGTGAGATGAATACACACAACATGAAGAAGATTCTCAGAAAGTTTCTTTCTAGCTTTTAACTGAGGAGATTTCCTTAGTCACCAGAGGCTTCATTCCTATCCAAAATATCGCATCTCAGATTCCCCCAAAACAGTGCTACCAAACTGCTCCATGAAAAGAAAGGTGGTACTCTGTGACACCAATTTACAAATCACAAAGGAGTTTCTCAGAAACCCTCTTTATAGCTATTATCTGAAGATATTTCCTTTGTCACAATAAGCTTCAATGCAATCCAAAATATCCCTAATAGATTCCTGAAAAACAGTGCTACCAAACTGCTCCATGAAAACAATTGTATAACTGTATGAGATGTATACACAAATCACAAAGCAGTTTCTCAGAGGGCTTCTTTCTCACTTTTGTCTGAGGATTTTTCCTTTATCACCATAGGCCTCAATGAGCTCGTGAATATCCCTTTGCAGATTTCCCAAAAACAGTGTTAGCAAACTGCTACATAAAAGCAATGTGGAAATCTGTGAGATGAATTAACGCATCACCAAGCAACTTCTCTGAAAGCTTCTTTATGGCTTTTGTCTGAGGATATTTCCTTTGTCAACATAGGCTTCAATGTGTTCCCAAATATCCTATTGCAGATTCCACGAAAACAGTGTTAGCAAAGTGCTCCAAGAACAGAATCGTGTAAGTCTGTGAGATGAATACACACATCACAAAGACATTTCTCAGAAAGCTTCTTTCTAGTTTTTATCTGAAGATATTTCCTTTGTCACCATAGGCTTCAGTATAATCCAAAATATCCCTTCTCAGACTCCCCAAAAACAGTGATACCAAACTTTTCCATGGAAAGAATGGAGTGACTCTGTGAGATGAACTCACATATCACAAAGATGTTTCTCAGAAAACTTGTTTCTAGTTTTTATCTGAGGATATTTCCTTTTACACAATAGGCCTCAACGCACTCCAAACTATTCATTTGCAAATTCCATGAAAACAGTGTTAGTAAACTCCTCCATGAAAGAAATCTTGGAACCCTGTGAAATAAATTCACTCATCACAAAAAAGTTTCTAGAAAGCTTCTTTCGAGTTTTTATCTGAGGATATTTCCTTTGTCACTATATTCTTCAATGCAACAAAATATATCCATTCACAGATTCCCCAAAAACAGTGCTACCTAACTGTTCCAAGAAAAGAAAGGTATAACTCTGTGATAGGAATTCACACAGCACAAAGAACTTTCTCAGAAAGCATCTTTCTAGCTTCTTTCTGATGATATTTCCTTTGTCACCATAGGCTTCGATACAATTCAAAATATCCCTTCTCAGATTTCCCAAAAACGGTGCTATCAAACTGCTCCATGAATAGAATCATGTAACTCTGTGACATAAATGCACAAATCACAAAGCAGTTTCTCAGAAAGCTTATTTCCAGTTTTTACATGAGGATATTTCAATTGTAACCAGAAACTTCAATGTGCTCTGAAATATCCCATTGTAGATTCCAAGAAAACAGTGTTAGCAAACTGATCAATGAAAAGAACAGTGTATCTCTGTGAGATGAATTCATATGCATAAAGCAGTTTTTAGAAAGCTTCTTTCTAGTTTTTATCTGAGAATATTTTCTTTTCACCATAGGCCTCAATATGCTCCCAAATACCATTTTGTAGGTTCCAGGAAAACAGTGTTAGCAAACTGCTCCATAAAAAGAACAGTGTAACTCTCTGAGATGAATTGACACATCACAAAGAAGATTTTCAGAAAGCTTTTTTCTAGTGTTTATCTGAGAATATTTCCTTTTTAACTATAGGCCTCATTGCGCTCCAAAATGTCCCTTGTAGATTCCACGAAAACAGTTTTAGCAAACTGCTCCATGAAAAGAAAGGTGCAACTATGTGAGATGAATTCACACATCACAAAGAACTTCCTCAGAAAGCTTCTTTATAGTTTTTATCTAAGGATGTTTCCTTTGTCACCATTGGCTTCAATGCAATCCAAAATATCCTTCCTCAGATTCCCCAAAAACAGTGCTAGCAAACTGATCCCTGAAGGGAATCGTGTAACTCTGTGAGATGAATTAACACGTCACAAAATGGTTTATCAGAAAGCTTCTTTCTAGTTTTTATATGAGGATATTGCCTTTGTCACCATAAGTTTCAATGCATTATGAAATATCCCTTTGCAGATTCCAAGAAAATAGTGTTAGGAAACTGCTCAATGAAAAGAACAGTGTAACTCTGTGAGATGAATTCGCACATCAGAAGGCAATGACACAGAAACCTTCTTTCTAGTTTTTATATGAGGATATTTCCTTTGTCTCCATAAGTTTCAATGTGCTCTGCAATATCGAATTGCAGATTCCAACAAAACAGTGTAAGCAAACTTGTCAATGCATGAAACAGTGTAACTCTGGGAGATGAATTCACACATCATAAAGCTGTTTCTCAGAATGCTTCTTTCTAGTTTTTATCTAAGGATATTTCTCTCTTCACCATATTCCTCAATGCACTCTTGAATATCTGATCACAGATTCCACGAACAAAGTGTGAGCAAACTTCTCAATAAAAATACCAGTGTAATTCTGTGAGAGGAATTCACAAATCAAAAAGGAGTCTCTCAGAAAGCTTCTTTCTAGCTATTATATGAGGATATTTCCTTTGTCTACATAAGTTTAAATGTGCTCCAAAATATCAGATTACAGATTCCAAGTGAGCAGTGTAAGCAAACTGCTCAATGCAAAGAACAGTGTAACTCCGTGAGATAAATTCACACAAAACATAGCTGTTTCTCAGAGAGCTTGTTTCTAGTTTTTGTCTAAGGATATTTCCCTTTTCACCATATTCCTCAATGCACCTCAGAATATCCCATTGCAGCTTCCAGGAAAAATGTGTTAGCAAAATTCTCAATGAAAATACAGGTGTAACACTGTGAGACGAATTGACCCATAAAAAGAAGTTTCTCAGAATTATTTTTTCTAGTTTTTATCAGAGGATATTTCAGTTGTCCCCATAGGCTTCAATGCAATCCAAAATATCCCTTCTCAGATTCCCCAAAAAGAGTGCTACCAAACTGCTCCATGAAAAGAATCATGTAACTCTGAAAGACAAATTCACAAATCACAAAGCAGTTTCTCAGAAAGCTTCTTTCTAGTTTTTGTCTCAGATTATTTCCTTTTTTACCTTTTGCATCAATGCGCACATAAATATCCCTTTGAACTTTCCAGGAAAATAATGCTAGCAAATATTCCATGAAAACATACGTGTAAATCTGTGAGAGGAATTCACACATCACAAAGCAGCTTCTGAGAAAACTTCTTTTTGGTATTGTCTGAGGATATTACCTTTGTCACCATAGGCTTCAATATGCTCCAAAATATCCTTTTGCAGATTCCAGGGAAAGAGTGTTATCAAACTGCTCAATGAAAAGAATGCTGTAGTTCTATAAGATGAAATCAAACCTCACAAAAAGGTTTCCCAGAATGCTTCTTTCTAGTTTTTGTCTCAGATTATTTCCTTTTTTACCTTTTGCATCAATGCGCACATAAATATCCCTTTGAACTTTCCAGGAAAATAATGCTAGCAAATATTCCATGAAAACATACGTGTAAATCTGTGAGAGGAATTCACACATCACAAAGCAGCTTCTGAGAAAGCTTCTTTTTGGTTTTGTCTGAGGATATTTCCTTTGTCATCATAGGCTTCAATATGCTCCAAAATATCCTTTTGCAGATTCCAGGGAAAGAGTGTTATCAAACTGCTCAATGAAAAGAATGCTGTAGTTCTATAAGATGAAATCAAACCTCACAAAAAGGTTTCCCAGAATGCTTCTTTCTAGTTTTTGTCTGAGGATATTCCATTTTTCACTATAGGCCTCAATGCGTTCCAGAATATTCCGTTACAAATAAAATGAAAGCAGTGTTATCAAACTGCTCAATGAAAAGAAAGGTGTAACTCTGTGAAATGAATTTATACATCACAAAGGACATTCTCAGAAAGCTTCTTTCTAGTTATTAACTTAGGCTATATCCTTTGCCAATATAGGTTTCAATGAGATCCAAATTATGCCTTCTCAGATTCACTAAAAACATTGCAACCAAACTGCTCCATGAAAAGATTCATGTAACTCTGTGAAATGAATTCACACATCACAAAGCTGTTTCTCAGAACCTTCTTTCTAGTTTTGATCTGAGCGTATATTCCTTTTCACCATATTCCTCAATGCCCTCCAGAATATCCATTGCAGATGCCACGAAAGAAGTGTTAGCAAAGTTCAAAATGAAAAGAAAGTTGTAAATCTGTGAGATAAATTCACGCATCACAAAGTAGTTCTCAGAAAGTTTCTTTCTAGTTTTTATCCGAGTATATTTCCTTTGTGACTATAGGCTTCATTGTGATTCAAATATCCTTCTCAGATTCCTCAAAAACAGTGCTACCAAGCTGCTCCATGAGAAGAATCATGTAACACTGTGAGATGAATTCACCAATCACAAAGCAGTTTCTCAGAACCTTCTTTCTAGTGTTTGTCTGAGGATATTTGCTTTTTCAACATTTGCCTCAATGTACTCGTGAATATATCCCTACTCATATTTCCCAAAAACAGTGTTATGAAACTGTTAAATGAAAAGAATGGTGTGTCTCTGTAAGATGAATTCAAAAACCACAAAGATGTTCTCAGATAATTTCTTTCTTGTTTTTATCTGAGGATATTTCCTTTTTCACGATATTCCTCAAAGCATTCCTGAATATCCATGCACATTAAACGAAAAAAGTGTTAGCAAATTCTCAATGAAAATAATGGTGTAACTCTGTGGCATGGATTACACATCACAGACCAGATACTCAGAAAGCTTCCTTTTGGTTTTTATCTGAGGATATTTCCTTTTTCACGATATTCCTCAAAGCATTCCTGAATATCCATGCACATTAAACGAAAAAAGTGTTAGCAAATTCTCAATGAAAATAATGGTGTAACTCTGTGGCATGGATTTACACATCACAGACCAGATACTCAGAAAGCTTCCTTTTGGTTTTTATCTGAGGATATTTCCATTGTCAACATAGGCTTCAATGCACTCCCAAGTGTCCTTTTACAAATTCCACGAAACCACTGTTTTCAGACTGCTCAAGGAAACAACAGTGCAACTCTGTGAGATAAATTCACAAATCGAAGAGCAATTTCTCAGGAAATTCTTTCTACTTATTATCTGAAGATATTTCCTTTTTCAGTGTATGAATCAATGTGCTCTCAAATATCCCTTTGCAGATTCCAAGAAAACAGTGCTAGCAAACGACTCCTAGAATAAAAATGGTGGAATTCTGTGAGATGAAATCACACATCACCAAGAACTTTCTCAGAAAGTTTCCTTCTAGTTTATATCTGAGGATATTTTCTATATCACCATAGGCTTCAATGTGATCCAAAATATCCTATGGTAGATTCCATGAAAACAGTGTTATTAAACTGCTCAATGAAAAGAATGATGTAACTTTGTGGAATGAATTCACACATCACAAAGCAGTTCCTCAGAAAGCTTCTTTCTAGTTTTCATCTGAGGATATTCCCTTTATCACCATAAGCTTCAGTGCAGTTCCAAATATCCCTTCTCAGATTCCCCAAAAACAGTGTCACAAAACCGCTCCATGAAAAGAAATGTGTAAGACTGTGAGATGAATTCACACATCACGGAAAAATTCCTCAGAAGGTTTCTTTCTAGTTTTATCTGAGGATATTTGCTTAGTCCCCATAGACTTCAATACTAATATCCATTCTCGATTCTGCAAAAGCAGTGCTACCAAACTGTTCACGGAAAGAATCGTGAACTCTGTGGGCTGAATTGAAACATCACAAAGCAGTTTCTCGGAGTATTTCTTTCTAGTTTTTATATGAGGATATTTCATTTGTCAACATAAGTTTCAATGTGCTCTGAAATATCCCATTGCAGATTCCAAGAAAACTGTGTTAGCAAACTCCTCAATGAAAAGAACAGTGTAATTCTGTGAGATGAATTCTCACAACACAAACAGTTTCTCAGAAAGATTCCTTCTAGTTTTATCTGAGGATATTTACTTTGTCACCATATTCCTCAATGTGATCCAAAATATCCCTTCTCAGATTACCCAGAAATAGTGCTACCAAACTGATCCACGAAAAGAATAATATAATTCCCTGAGATGAATTAACACATCATAAAGCATTTTCTCAGAAGACTTCCTTCTCGATTTTTCCGAGAATATTTCCTTTTTCACCATAGGCCGCAATGCCCTCCCAAATACCCCTTCGCAGACTCCACAAAACATTTGTAAACAAACTGATTGATGAATAGAAAGGTGTAACATTGTGAGGTGAATTAACACATCACAAAAAAAGTTTCTCAGAAAGCTTCTTACTAGCTTTTATCTGAGGATATTTTATTTGTCACTGTAGGCTTCAATGCAATTCAAAATATCCCAACTCAGATCCCCAAATACACTGCTACCAAACTGCTCCATGAAAAGAATGGTGTAAATCTGTGAGATGAATTCACACATCACAAAGAAGTTTCTCAAAAAGCTTCTTTCTAGTTCTTATCTGAGGATATTTCCTTTTTCATCATAGACCACAATGCACTTGAAAATATCCCCCGGTGGGCGGAGCAAGATGGCCGAGTAGGAACAGCTCCAGTCTCCAACTCCCAGTGCGAGCGACACAGAAGACTGGTGATTTCTGCATTTTCAACTGAGGTACTGGGGTCATCTCTCTAGGGAGTGCCAGACAATTGGTGGTGGTCAGCTGCTGCAGCCAGACCAGCGTGAGCTGAAGCAGGGCGAGGCATCGCCACACCTGGAAGCACAAGGGGGAAGGGAATCCCTTTTCCTAGCCAGGGGAACTGAGACACACAACACCTGGAAAATCGGGTAACTCCCACCCCAATACTGCGCTTTAAGGAAACAGGCACACCAGGAGAATATATCCCACACCTGGCCGGGAGGGTCCCACACCCACGGAGCCTCCCTCACTGCTAACACAGCAGTCTGCCACGATTGATCCGCAAGGCAGCAGCGAGACTGGGGGAGGGGCACCCGCCATTGCTGAGGCTTAAGTAGGTAAAGCCGCTGGGAAGCTCGAACTGGGTGGAGCTCACAGCAGCTCAAGGTAGCCTGCCTGTCTCTGTTGACTCTACCTCTGCGGACAGTGCACAGCTGCAGTCCAATAGGAGAAGCAGCGGGGGCTGGTGCAGACGCGAACGACTCTGTCTGACAGCTTTGGGGAGAGCCGTGAATCTCCCAATGCGGAGGATGAGATCTGAGAACGGACAGACTGCCTGCTCAGGTGGGACCCTGACCCCTGAGTAGCCTAGCTGGGAGACATCCCCCACTAAGGGCAGTCTGACACCCCACACCTCACAGGGTGGAGTCACCCCTGAGAGGAAACTTCCGAAGGAAGAATCAGACAGGTACACTCGCTGTTCAGCAATATTCTATCTTCGGCAACCTCTGCTGCTGATATCCAGGCAAACAGGGTCTGGTGTGGACCTCAAGCAATCTTCAACAGACCAACAGACAGTCATTCTGACTGTCAGACGGAAAACTATCAAACAGGAAGGACACCTATACCAAAACCCCATCAGTACGTCACCATCATCAAAGACCAGAGACAGATAAAACCACAAAGATGGGGAAGAAGGAGGGCAGAAAAGCTGGAAATTCCAAAAATAAGAGCACATCTCCCCCTGCAAAGGAGCACAGCCCACCGCCAGCAATGGATCAAAGCTGGTCAGAGAATGACTTTGACGAGATGAGAGAAGAAGGCTTCAGTCCATCAAACCTCTCAGAGCTAAAGCAGGAATTACGTACCCAGCGCAAAGAAACTAAAAATCTTGAAAAAAGAATGGAAGAATTGACAGCTAGACTAATTAATGCAGAGAAGATCATAAACGAAATGACAGAGATGAAAACCATGACACGAGAAATACGTGACAAATGCACAAGCTTCAGTAACTGACTCGATCAACTGGAAGAAAGATTATCAGCGATTGAGGATCAAATGAATGAAATGAAGCGAGAAGAGAAACCAAAAGAAAAAAGAAGAAAAAGAAATGAACAAAGCCTGCAAGAAGTATGGGATTATGTAAAAAGATCAAATCTACATCTGATGGGGTGCCTGAAAGTGAGGGGGAAAATGGAACCAAGTTGGAAAACACTCTTCAGGATATCATCCAGGAGAACTTCCCCACCTAGTAGGGCAGGCCAACATTCAAATTCAGGAAATACAGAGAACGCCACAAAGATACTCCTCCAGAAGAGCAACTCCAAGACACATAATTGCCAGATTCACCAAAGTTGAAATGAAGGAAAAAATCTTAAGGGCAGCCAGAGAGAAAGGTCGGTTACCCACAAAGGGAAGCCCATCAGACTAACAGCAGATCTCTCAGCAGAAACTCTACAAGCAAGAAGAGAGTGGGGGCCAATATTCAACGTTCTTAAAGAAAAGAATTTTCAACCCAGAATTTCATATCCAGCCAAACTAAGCTTCATCAGTGAAGGAGAAATAAAATCCTTTACAGATAAGCAAATGCTTAGAGATTTTGTCACCACCAGGCCTGCCTTACAAGACACCCTGAAGGAAGCCCTAAACATGGAAAGGAACAACGGTACCAGCCATTGCAAAAACATGCCAAAATGTAAAGACCATCGAGGCTAGGAAGAAACTGCATCAACTAACGAGCAAAATAACCAGTTAATATCATAATGACAGGATCAAGTTCACACATAACAATATTAACCTTAAATGTCAATGGACTAAATGCTCCAATTAAAAGACACAGACTGGCAAACTGGATAAAGAGTCAAGACCCATCAGTCTGCTGTATTCAGGAGACCCATCTCACATGCAGAGACATACATAGGCTCAAAATAAAGGGATGGAGGAAGATCTACCAAGCAAATGGAGAACAAAAAAAAGCAGAGGTTGCAATCCTAGTCTCTGATAAAACAGACTTTAAACCATCAAAGATCAAAAGAGACAAAGAAGGCCATTACATAATGGTAAAGGGATCAATTCAACAGGAAGAGCTAACTCTCCTAAAGATATATGCACCCAATACAGGAGCACCCAGATTCATAAAGCAAGTCCTTAGAGACCTACAAGAGACTTAGACTCCCATACAATAATAATGGGAGACTTCAACACTCCACTGTCAACATTAGATAGATCAACGAGACAGAAAGTTAACAAGGATATCCAGGAATTGAACTCAGATCTGCACCAAGCGGACCTAATAGACATCTACAGAACTCTCCATCCCAAATCAACAGAATATACATTCTTCTCAGCACCACATCGCACTTATTCCAAAATTGACCACATAATTGGAAGTAAAGCACTCCTCAGCAAATGTAAAAGAACAGAAATTATAACAAACTGTCTCTCAGGCCACAGTGCAATCAAACTAGAACTCAGGACTAAGAAACTCAATCAAAACCGCTCAACTACATGGAAACTGAACAACCTGCTCCTGAATGACTACTGGGTACATAATGAAATGAAAGCAGAAATAAAGATGTTCTTTGAAACCAATGAGAACAAAGATACAACATACCAGAATCTCTGGGACACATTTAAAGCAGTGTGTAGAGGGAAATTTATAGCACTAAATGCCCACAAGAGAAAGCAGGAGAGATCTAAAATTGACACTCTAACATCACAACTAAAAGAACTAGAGAGGCAAGAGCAAACATATTCAAAAGCTAGCAGAAGGCAAGAAATAACTAAGATCAGAGCAGAACTGAAGGAGATAGAGACACAAAAAACCCTCCAAAAAATCAATGAATCCAGGAGTTAGTTTTTTGAAAAGATCAACAAAATTGACAGACTGCTAGCTAGACTAATAAAGAAGAAAAGAGAGAGGAATCAAATAGACGCAATAAAAAATGATAAAGGGGATATCACCACCGACCCCACAGAAATACAAACAACCATCAGAGAATACTATAAATGCTTCTACACAAGTCAAGTAGAAAATCTAGAAGAAATGGATAATTTCCTGGACACTTACACTCTCCCAGGACTAAACCAGGAAGAAGTTGAATCCCTGAATAGACCAATAGCAGGCTCTGAATTTGAGGCAACAATTAATAGCCTACCACCAAAAAAAGTCCAGGACCAGATGGATTCACAGCTGAATTCTACCAGAGGTACAAGGAGGAGCTGGTACCATTCCTTCTGAAAATATTCCAATCAATAGAAAAAGAGGGAATCCTCCCTAACTCATTTTATGAGGCCAACATCATCCTGATACCAAAGCCTGGCAGAGACACAACAAAAAAAGAGAATTTTAGACCAATATCCCTGATGAACATCGATGCAAATATCTCAATAAAATACTGGCAATCCGGATTCAGCAGCACATCAAAAAGCTTATCCACCATGATCAAGTGGGCTTCATCCCTGAGATGCAAGGCTGGTTCAACATTCGCAAATCAATAAACGTAATCCAGCATATAAACAGAACCAAAGACAAGAACCACATGATTATCTCAATAGATGCAGAAAAGGCTTTTGACAAAATTCAACAGCCCTTTATGCTAAAAACGCTCAATAAATTTGGTATTGATGGAACGTATCTCAAAATAGTAAGAGCTATTTATGACAAACCCACAGCTAATACCATATTGAATGGGCAAAAACTGGAAAAATTCCCTTTGAAAACTGGCACAAGACAGGGATGCCCTCTCTCACCACTCCTATTCAACATAGTGTTGGAAGTTCTGGCTAGGGCAATCAGGCAAGAGAAAGAAATCAAGGGTATCCAGTTAGGAAAAGAAGAAGTCAAATTGTCCCTATTTGCAGATGACATGATGGTATATTTAGAAAACCCCATCATCTCAGCCCAAAATCTCCTTAAGCTGATAAGCAACTTCAGCAAAGTCTCAGGATACAAAATTAATGTGCAAAACTCACAAGCATTCTTATACACCAGTAACAGACAAGCAGAGAGCCAAATCATGAATGAACTTCCATTCACAATTGCTTCAAAGAGAATAAAATACCTAGGAGTCCAACTTACAAGGGATGTAAAGGACCTCTTCAAGGACAACTACAAACCACTGCTCAGTGAAATCAAAGAGGACACAAACAAATGGAAGAACATACCATGCTCATGGATAGGAAGAATCAATATCGTGAAAATGGCCATACTGCCCAAGGTGATTTATAGATTCAATGCCATCCCCATCAAGCTACCAATGACTTTCTTCACAGAATTGGAAAAAACGGCTTTAAAGTTCATATGGAACCAAAAAGAGCCCGCATTGCCAAGACAATCCTAAGTCAAAAGGACAAAGCTGGAGGCGTCACACTACCTGACTTCAAACTATACTACAAGGCTACAGTAACCAAAACCACAACAGAGATATAGACCAATGGAACAGAACAGAGTCCTCAGAAATAATACTACACATCTACAGCCATCTGATCTTTGACAAACCTGAGATAAACAAGAAATGGGGAAAGGATTCCCTATTTAATAAATGGTGCTTGGAAAATTGGCTAGCCATAAGTAGAAAGCTGAAACTGGATCCTTTCCTTACCTCTTATACGAAAATTAATTCAAGATGGATTAGAGACTTAAATGTTAAACCTAATACCAAAAAAACCCTAGAAGAATATCTAGGTAGTACCATTCAGGACATAGGCATGTGCAAGGACTTCATGTCTAAAACACCAAAAGCAACGGCTGCAAAAGCCAAAATTGACAAATGAGATATGATTAAACTAAAGAGCTTTTGCACAGCAAAAGAAACTACCATCAGAGTGAACAGGCAATCTACAGAATGGGAGAAAATTTTTGCAACCTACTCATCTGACAAAGGGCTAATATCCAGAATCTACAAAGAACTCAAACAAATATACAAGAAAAAAACAAACAACCCCATCAAAAAGTGGGGAAAGGATATGAACAGACATTTCTCAAAGGAAGACATCCATACAGCCAACAGACACATGAAAAAATGCTCATCATCACTCGCCATCAGAGAAATGCAAATCAAAACCACAATGAGATACCATCTCACACCACTTAGAATGGCAATCATTAAGAAGTCAGGAAACAACAGGTGTTGGAGAGCATGTGGAGAAATAGGAACACTTTTACACTGTTGGTGGGATTGTAAACTAGTTCAACCATTATGGAAAACAGTATGGCAATTCCTCAAGGATCTAGAACTAGATGTACCATATGACCCAGCCATCCCACTACTGGGTATATACCCAAAGGATTATAATTACTCTACTACAAAGACACATGCACACGTATGTTTATTGCAGCACTATTCACAATAGCAAAGACTTGGAATCAACCCAAATGTCCATCTGTGACAGACTGGATTAAGAAAATGTGGCACATATACACCATGGAATACTATGCAGCCATCAAAAAGGATGAGTTTGCGTCCTTTGTAGGGACATGGATGCAGCTGGAAACCATCATTCTTAGCAAACTATCACAAGAAGAGAAAACCAAACATCGCATGTTCTCACTCATAGGTGGGAACTGAACAATGAGATCACTTGGACTCGGGAAGGGGAACATCACACACTGGGGCCTATCATGGGGAGGGGGGAGGAGGGAGGGATTGCATTGGGGAGTTATACATGATATAAATTTATGCACATGTACCCTAGAACGTAAAGTATAATAAAAAAAAAGAAAGTATATATTCACCCCTACCATTAGTCTCACATTGTATTGAAAGTATTAATTTTTAACTGTAAATTCATTTCACTGTGCACGATTGGACCTAAAGCAATGCTACTGAAGGCAGTTCAGTAAAACACAAACTACTCCAAACAAGACTTTGCTTATAATCATTATTGTATCTCTCTCTGTCTCTCTCTTTTTTTTAAACTCTGAGGGAGTTTTGTAAATGTATTTGCCTCTTGGAACATTTGTATTCATTTTCAAATTTTTCAAAACTTATTTTTTCTTTTTAATCCTAGTTAATTGTCAGCCAGATTTGCTTGCTTCATGTATTTGTAATAGTTAAAAGTGGAAAATGTTTTAAAAGGGGGCATTGCTAAATTATGGTATTCCGAGCAGTGAAATAATATGGAGACATTAAAAAAATTGTAAAAAAATGTAAAAAAAAAAAAAAAGAAAATATCCCTCTGCAGATTCCACGAAAACAGTGCAGTGATAGCAAAGTGTTACACGAAAAGAAACATGTACCTCTGTGAGTGGAATTAACATATCACACAGTGGTTTCTCAGGAAGCTTCTTTCCAGTTTTTATATGAGGATATTTCCTTTGTCGCTATAGACTTCAATGCAATTGAAAATATCCCTTCTCAGATACCCCAAAAACACTGCTAGCAAACTGATACATGAAAAGGATCATGTAACTATGAGGGATCAATATACACATAACAAAGTAGTTTCTCCAAAAGCTTCTGTCTAGTTTTTATATGATATTTTTTAATTTGTCACCATAAGCATGAATGCACTCCAAAATATACAATTGAGGATTCCAAAAAAACAGTGTGGGCAAACTGCTCAATGAAAAGAACAGTGTAACTCTGTGAGATGAATTTACACATCACAAAGGAGTTTCTAAGAAAGTTTCTTTCTAGTTTTTATCTGAGGGTATTTCCTTTATAACCATAGGCCTCAATGCTCTCACAAGTATCCCTTTGCAGATTCCACGAAAAGATTGTTAGCAAACTGCTCCATGAAAAGAATCATGTAAGTCTGTGAGATAAATTCACAAAGCACAAAGCAGTTTCTCAGAACGCTTCTTTATGGTTTTTATCTCAGGATATTTCCATTGGCACAACAGCCTTCAATTTTCTTCGAAATATCCCATTGCAGATTCCAAGACAGCAGTGTTAGCAAACTGCTGAATGAAAAGAACAGTGTAACTCTGTGAGATGAATTCACACATCACAAAGCAGTTTCGCAGAAATCTTTTTTTGTTTTTTTAATGAGGATATTTACTTTATCACCATAGGCTGCAATTTGCTCCCAAATATCCCTTTGCAGATTCCACAAAATCTGTGTTATCAAACTGCTCCATGGCTGTAACATTCTATTTGATGCCCTGAAAAAGGGAATATAGTCATTCTACAGTATTGGAGATTTTGGGTTACCCTTAATTGTATGCAAGTTGTCTTACTGTGTATTGTCCCTGAATATCAGGACTCAGACTTCATGCTTGAAGAAATGCAGGCAGACCTGTTATCCTAAACTAGGGTTTTTAATGACCACAGCAAGCAAGCATGCAGCTTACCGCTTGAAAGGGTCTTGCCTCACCCACGCTGGAGTGCAGTGGCCCTTTGAGGTTTACTACAGCCTCAGATTTCTGGGCTCAAGTGATCCTCAGCCTCCCAATGGTCTTTGTAGACAGCCTGTTGGAGTCTCAT